>NC_141158.1:129974905-130279842 GCF_053477565.2 Lygodium microphyllum
GTCCAAAGAGAAGGAAGTCATGCTTCACCAACTGCAAAAGGACCTAAAGTATGCGTTAAGAACAAGAAGCATATTTTAGAAGATGGAACCTTTGCAGCAGTAATGAGGCCAGGAGTTCCTTGCTTCCTATTTGGATCATAAGGCTCAATCTTAGCTTTTCCTTTTGCTGATCCACTGAGCTTGCCCAGTTCCCTCCCTTCTAATTGTCTGAGTCTGGTCTCCAACTGTTCTTTGACACAAGAACAAAATTATCAATTTGCAAATACTAATCAAAACCATGAACCAGGGATTCGCTGGAATATTACCTTAGTTCTGCATTCAAACCCTATTGAGGCATCCCTGGCATCGCCTAAAGCATCAAACCTAACAGAAATTGATGATTTTGCAGCTAGTGACCGAGAAATCTTTCCTTTATGCTTTGGTGCTGCTTGCCCTACTAATGAGGCATTAAAAATTATGCCATACTTGGGTGTAGGATGCTTTGTTTTTAATGCCCGGAAAAGAGCCTGTAAGAAAGTGAAAAGGGAGTGAGATCGAAGTCAAAACACTCTTGGTTTAATACAAAATGATGCAAGATACTAGACCTTTTCAGCTCCAAGAATCTGAACAGTACTTGCAGGCTGCTTGGCAAGATTTATGAGGCTTCCTGCATGAGCAATTAGACGTGCACCCACTAGCTCTCCAACAAGTACTGTCAAGTTGGGAGCAATCGCATTCATTCTACTCCGCAGGTACTCTGACAGTTGTGCTCTATACTCTGAGAGTGATATCACTTGATCACAGAGGGCCTTGATGTTTAACATGTCCTGGTCACTTATTTCTGTTCCCATTGAGATATTGGCTGCCTCTTTGAGTTCTGACTCCACCTCTTCGGATAAAGTCTGGCCAAGTATACAAGTCCATTATTAGATAACACCACAGCCAAGTAAACCTTAAGTGAAAAATTATACATTAGAAGTGTCACAAGCACAAAATGCATTAAAAACAAAAGAATGTCCATCACAACCCAAGTAAATACAAGAACTCATCAAGGTGGGAATAACAAAACGCACCTACTTATCTACAATATAAAATATCTATTCTTTGCCGGTTAAGATCTTTTGCTTTTATACTGAAGGACAATTAAGGTCACGACCCCCCATTGATACTAAACCTTTGTGATGTAAGAGAACATTGGTCTAGCTCAACAGAAAGCCACTCATTAGAACAAGTCATGCCACTTTAAAAAAGGAAAACCTGTCTCTCTATGTAGACCATCTTCATCATGGCACAAAGTTAAGAGATCCATTCACAATGCAAGCTCATAAGTCGTGGGCTGATAACACTGCTTCTTCTCCATTGGCCATGCAGATTCCATAGGGTCATTCCACATGGTCACGAGCAAACACAGTGAAGACATATCCATCAGCTTGCACATAACCCTTTCTCGATATTGAATGAGGTCTCTCAACTTCATTAACTTGTAGAAATAGGCGCAAACCCTTTCTAGATACTGAATGAGGTCTCTCTACTTCATTAACTTATAGAAATACTTTTGCAGGCACATTCATGTTACTTGTTCATACAAAGTTCACTTCTTGACAACCCAAACAATTGTCAACCTTCATCAACACCCATTTCATGTTACTTGTTCGTACAAGGTTTACTTTTTAACATCCTAAACCATTCTCAACCTGCAACCGCCCATGCTCACGAAGTAGAACATTTCTCAACAACCCAAACCAGTAATATTGTCAGCCTTTGTCAACATAAATGTTCACAGGCATTTCATGACAAACTTCAACTTATTGAACACACCCTCATTTTTTCACGTGCTATTTGAACCCACACTTGTTATTTGCATCCATCAGCTGCCTCCTGCATCTTTTTTCATGCACATCCTGAGCAGAAAATTGATCAAGCCCTAGGACAAACTATCACAACTATATTACCCCTTTCAAGGGGATTGCAATCAAATTAGAGTACATGGGTGCCCATTTGTTTTGCCAAATTCACAAAATATAGCATGCGACAATTTGGTGTTGAGAATATTAAATGTTGAAAAAACTGTAGACATATCAAAATGTTAAAAACAAACTCAAGCATTCTTTTATGGGGAAATCACAGGCTACTTTGCCTCCAAACCACAACCCATTAAATTATATAAATAGCTCCAGATCATAATCAACACCCAATTTTGCAACCAAAAGATTTCAGGTTAAGGATTTAATCCCAGAGAAAGTTAGACCAATCAGTTTATGTACCATTATTGGCAAAACTTGCTTGCAAAGGTGCAGCTGATAGACTGGACAATTAGATGGACATACACAATGCTGAACTGGTCTTGGAAATGGCACTCTTATGGTTAGGCCCTGACTGAACTTGGAAGTTACATTCTTATGAGGTTAGGACCTTACTGCAGATCCCTGTGAACTTTCTCATGCTAATCTGAGAATAGCCACCAAACTACCCTGACCATCACATCTTTCCTCCAGAAAATTAGTTCCAAGGGTCAAAAAAACGGTCAGTCATTCATCACCTTGTAAATGCCCACGGATAAAGATTCTTCTTGCAACTTGTAAAAACGATTTTGGTTTAAACACAAACAACAGATCAAAATTGCTTCGCAGATTTCAAACACAAAATATAAAAGCAAGTAATTCAGCTCAATACAAGATTTACCCCTGAAAAGTCTAAAGTCAAAGCATTTGCCCTATGTCCCATTGCCTTCACAGCTTTTGCATACTGTAGGTTGTCTTGGATGATCTTCGCAAGCTCAGGAAAATGCCATCCATACCACTCTCTCACTCTCATAGCATAAGTATTTAACTCCTTGTCAAGATCATCTAGAAGACCAATAGCTTGTATAATCATTGTATCAACCTGATAGTAAAAGTTAACCAACAAGCAACAAATTAGAGGTCAACAGTAGTCCATCACATGGTAAATTATCTTAAGAGGCAGCTACACATACTAAAAACAAGGTGGCAATCTACTGCCTGTGCAATCAGAAGTCAAACATAACTGCATTCTATTAAGAGGATTAATACCTAACCACAAACGTCTTTCATTTCCCAGAAATATCTGGTCTTCTTTTCCACTAATTTTTCACGATTTCAGCTTTAGAACCAACAAACTTGATGCAATAATAATTGCTTTAACATCACACTTTCTTACTGAGGTCCCTTTCCCAATCTTCTCAAACTTTTCACATACATGCACACATTCAAGTTGTGGGAACAAGTAACAGCAGATCTGTGAACTTGGATGAGAATCAGAGGAACACTGCCTATTTATATGCCCAACTTGAGTACATAGGTTTCATCAGTTTGTAGTATATATAACCTTACCCCACCAGTAACCAAAGTGATTGTGAGGTGTCCACTACACTTTGATCCCCTAACACTATATTTGAAGACAGTTTGGTAGTGGACGCTCAACCATGGTATGGTAGGTTATTAATCACAAAGGTGTGTGTTAGCATAAGCAGTCCCACTAAGAATATGTCAATCTCTATATTGGAAATTCAAGTTGGGGGAAAATAATTTGGAGACCAGAATGATAATCGAACTCACAAAACAAACCTAACACTGACCTCCAGCAATAGCATCCCTGTTTTGCCAAACAAGTAATACTTGAGACTTGATTGGAGTGATGCCTCATAAATTCTCCAAAACGAATTTCAACTTCAAACATGTATCTAGAATGCTGGTGATGGAGAAACTCATCAAAATTGGTGATTCAGGGGATACTAGCCATTAATCACATGGTCTATCAGCAGTTGTGCAAGTTCAAACAGTGCATAGACATCCTGAACATGTTAAAAATTTGAAATCACAGTCTATAGGCACTTTTGCAGATCCAAACTGTGCATAGACTCCCTAAGAGTGTGCCACAACAGCAAATACGATGAAGATACAAACCCCCTACTCACTTAAATTGGAGACAGCTGGCATACATAGTAACATATAGAAAGACAGCATGAGGCATTGACCTTTTAGTAAAATGGCAGAACAAACTAAGTGTTAAAAGACCAAAAAACAAAGAGAATACTTTGTACAATATTTCTGTACTTTGGGCCCCATTAATCAGTAAAGCTACATTCTTTTCACAACATGCTTTGCATAGAACCATAGGTGCAAACAAGATAGAAAACTAAGCCACAGGTTAAAAAGTTGAAACAAAACAATACTTTGTACAGTATTCCTGCACCTTGGGCCCCCTGAATTTAGAGCAATTACATTCGATTCACAAAAGCAAAGCATAGTTTTATAGGATGGCATAGGTGCAAAAGCACAAAGATCCTTGTTTGCTAACTAGTACAACTACCTGAGCTTCACAACAATAAAATCCCTTACAGTTACAAACCACCATCAGCTGCATTGACAGGCATGTTGAAGACCAAAAGATGGCAATGATAACACTTGCAAAATTCAAAAGTCTTGCACTTGGGTTTTTTACGAGCTATGATAGAATAAAATTTCTACCTCAATTTGAAAAATCCTCTTCATGCAGAATGAGGCAATGCACACCAAAACGCTTACTATAGCACAAAATTCAAGATACGTTAGAACTCTGAATGGAAATACCTTATCAGGACTAAACTTTAACTTGTATCTTGAAAGACTGTGAGAAAGCCCCAAGCTCATGGGACCTAAGTCCTGCCCAGCTAGTCCTGTAATAAGTTCGCTTAGCTGAGACCGTAGACCTCTCATCATCTCCATCACTGCGTTGTTGTGTATGCAGTCAATTTGCTGCAGCATTGCCACGACACCACAGAAAGCTCCGGATTAAATGAGCAAGACAGAAAAAGAGGAAGTATTTTCATCTAGATTGCAAACAAAGCAGCTTAGTCAGACAACAGCTTCACCAGCTTTTCTTTTATTGTGTTCCCAAGCTTTGAGTCAGCAACAGCCAGAAGTTCTCCTTGACATTCAGCCTTCAGAAACTTCCGTAAGCCTTTATTTGGTTTGCTCTCAACCAGCAATGTGGCAGCACCAAGAGCTTCGGCAGTATTCTCAAACTTGCTAAACGCTTTAAGCTTCACAAGCTGGCATCCAAGCACATAGTTTCACTCATAAACATCATGAAGGTCAAATGCAAATGTAAGATGCAGTTCCCATTAAAATTTCAGGATTTCCATAGCAGAACCAGCTAAAATTTGCAACAATAAGCATCTCTAGCAATTCATTTGCCAGGCAAAACAGAAAATTCATAGCACGCTGCAACAGTAAATACTAGCCGAAAGTTTACTATGACAATTGCCAACACTCGCTACTTTTGCCCAAACCCTGGAGCAGATCTAAAAACAAAGTCCTAATAAATGTTTCCTTGCCACCAGCAATGAAGCTAAAAGCCAATCTGCAGAAAGTAACCAGCAATCCAAACCATCAAATGGGTTTCAGGATTCTAACTCCTGTGTGTCTTAACAACACAAATCAAATGGAAAAAACAATGATAGACTTACAAAGAATTGATCTTCTAGTCAAAACGAGTTTCCAGAGAAAGGCATGAAACATGCTTGTACAGAGAGCAGGATAATTTATTGTGTAATACGGTGTATATAAAAAAACAAGAAAAGACGTGCTAGTTCTTGAGACTTACTTTTCTGGCTGACTCCCCTGTCTCAAACTCCTTCCAAAGATCCTGCACATGTAGACAATGTCCCCTCAAACACTGATGACAAGCCACATACTGATACTCATGTCAAGTTTCTTTGAGTGCTGATTGCTGTCATTTCACTTTGAACAACCCAGTAACTAATGTGGAATGTGGACATCCATGACAATCAGGGATGATGACCAAATGTTGTCCAGGGTATTCAGTGTACACATTACACAGGCAGTACTACTCGTCTTTTTCTTGTTACATGACTATTATAACATTCAGGATCACACAGTATCCCTTTACAGTACAAACATCATTAGACGATACCACAACATGTGCCCTTGATGTACTAACTGGATGACTAGCTATAATTAGGACCATCAAGAGGATCCCTTATGAAACCATTGATTCAAGAAATTCCACTCAGACCTTATGAAGAGTGGACAATATTCAGGTTACCAGCAGTATGTCCTGGTGGTACAGGTGCAGAGAGCACTAGAAAAATGATCTAGTTGTAGAAGACAAACTTAAGGAAGCACATCAAAATGAACCAGGCGCAAATGATCTAGTTGCAGAAGACAAGCTTCAGAGGAAGCATGTCAAAAAGAGCCAAAAGTTGTTACCACGCAGCCACATACAGCTTGACAAGAGATAGAAGGCAGCTAGACTGCAGGCTGAATTTTCATTTTCACATTTGGGGACCTGGCTAAGCTAGTTCCCGCAGAGAGGCGAGCAGCAAAGCTTACCCCGCCATAGCCAAATAGAAAGCGAAACGGCATTCCTTTTTCAGTGGTAAAACTGAAAACGCGTGTTGAAATGAGCCAAAAGTTGCTGCCAAGCAGCCACGCAAAGCTTCATTGGGAGACGGAAACCAGTGAAACGACAGTCAGAGATTTCATTTATGCATTCAGATATCTGTCTCCATTAGCTCCAGTGTACCAGAACTTAACCTGCCATAACCAGGTTACATACAAAACGAAATTGCCTAAGGGTCCCGCCGTTCCAGTCTGGGGATGGCCACGGAGTTGCCGCACCTCCCTTCCTTTCTCCGTTTACTCCCATTCTATCTCCCAATGTGATTCTCACAGGAACAGGAAGAAACTTACCTCGACCTTGTCGAGCTTCCCCTCGTCGAGGACCTTGAATAAGGCGAAGCCCGCCGGCGTCTCGAACAAGACCAGCATCTCTGCGGCTCCGTCTTCCTGCGCGTGGCTGTGGTACTTAAGCCACCGCTCGGGGAGGTGGTAGAGGGGTATCAACCCTATGCGGTGTTCTAAACCCTCCAAAACCCACACTACCTTAGGGTGAGCTCATAATAGGATGAATGGTAAATTAAGACTACTACTACATTAATACTAACTATGTTGAATGGATTGGCTTGAAGACAATCTAATTGAGTGTCCAAAGTTCACTCAACAATATGCAATTGTCAATAATAAGGACATTTGTAGTCTCTTTTCTATGTTGTTGCTTAAGTTCATCTATCAATTTTCAATGGGTTGACTAATCGACAATCCAACTTAGTGTCTAAACATTTATTGGGCAATATGTGGCAGTGCATAATAAGGACATTGGTAATCCCTTTTTCATTTTGTTGCTTAAAGTCATCTATCATTTATCTATGTCTTTTTCTAGCATTGCCTATAAGGGGGCATATTATGTGCACTCATTGTTAGAGCAACTGAATTATTCCAAGTTTAACTAAAGTCCACATGGATGTGTGTGTGTAGGGTGGTATATGGGAATGGTCATGGGCATTATTGTGCACCATTGTTTTTCTAAAAGGAGAAACTACAAATAAGTGGGAGATTCTCATCAACAAAAATTGCCAACATTATAAACATAAGCAACATAAACACATAGTTTATGCGAGTAACCCATGTAAGACAAGGGTTGCTTCTAATACTCTGTTGGAGCTTATTAGCACTTTGACACAATGGCTCTGAAATCTTTCTAAAGAAACACACTTATTGACATGATGTCTAGCAAGCCTAATGAAGGAAATACAAAATGGCATTTGTTCCCCATATCCTCTCTAGCCTCCTCTCTTTTCAAATCATCACATCAATAGCATTCTCTTGATAACACATACTGAATTATTTTATCCATGTGAATAGCATATCCAAAGTGTTTGCCCTAGGCCTAAATATTGCACAACTATTTTATCAAAATTTCCTTGCAAATCCATTTTTACCACAACTCACCAACTCTTTTCTCATGTAGTGGGCAATAAAGAGATGTCTAACAACTACCTCTTGGAGAGATGTGGATGATATGACCCATGCACTAATTTTCTTCTGTTGGCTTACATTTTGTAACTCAAAACTCATTTACATGGTTGTTACTTATCATCCTCCAATCAATATTTGCCCAACGTAGAAAATATATTGTGCTACTAGCTTATTTATGTCTTCCAAAACTTTTAGGATCCCCAATTTCCTTTTTTGCTTTGGTGGTTCCAAAATCAATAAATAAAGCATGGATTATTCATTTAAGAGGTTCAACCAAAAAGCACAGCAGATATCTCTCACCTAGCCTCTCCCACGCATTATGAATACCAAGCCCTACTTGCACTGAGCTTGCATGGCCTTCCCTCGTGCATGAAGGATGCATTTGTGAAGCTCCATGATCCACGAATATGCTTCTTACATTCTTAACCCTTTACGGCCGTAGCATACAAGGAAGAACCATGAGCATAGGCATACGAGAGTGCTCAAGTGAAAGGAGGCTTCATCCACATGTTCCCTCACACTCTCTCTCACTCTCGCTCATGCTCACTCGCTCACACACACACACACACACACACACTCTCTCTCTCTCTCTCTCTCTCTCTCTCTCTCTCTCTCTCTCTACACACACACACACGTGTGTGTGCGTGCGTGCGTGTGTGTGTGTGTGAACTCTCAAACTCCCACTCTCTCCCTCTCTCATAATAATGAAAAGCAAGAAGGCAAGTACACAAAGTTTACACATGTATGAATAGTCTATTATGCTCTTTCTCATCCTTTAAATACATGAAATTTAGGGTTAGGGTTTCCCCATCCCCCTTGGACATTTTGTCCCTTTTTGGTCCTTCTAACCGATTACGGCTCTTTTTACATGAAACTAAACCTTAATCTTTATGAAAACTAGACCTAACACAAGTTGTGATCGAGATGCTAGTCGATTAAATATAATTTTCATGGGAGGGAGCCTGGCTCTTCTAAAAATAATAGCATAAAATGTTACAATAACTTTTATTTGTCCCAAAAAATTGTATGCCCCTTTTATATATCCTTCTTAAAGTTACCACCCGATCCTATGATGACTTGTTGCCACTCGAGGGTAAGGATCTCTTGCTCTTATGATAACTTGAGTGGTTAGTTTATGAGAATTAACAACAATAATTGTATATATCCAAGGTTAGTTCACTATAAGGAAACCCAAGCATATCGACGGTCATGACTTGATGCTTTTTACGATGTCGTTATCAACTTGCTAATAATGATGCTATACCAGGGCAAAAAAATGCAAAATTGATGAGGCAAATTCCTACTCGTGTATGCATGCATACACACATAGGAGAAGGAGAAGGAAGGAACAAAGAAGGGAGCACAAGTTCGGGAGTGAAAGGGTGTCAGGGAGCATGAAGGAAGTGTGGCCATCATTGAGCTTCAAGGTGAGTCCCATCTCTCCCTCCCCCCCTTCTTGCTTTGTTTTTTTTGCATGTGGGAGAGAGAGAGAGAGAGAGAGAGAGAGAGAGAGAAGGAAGAAATGAAGAAGGGAGCATGAGTGTGAGAGTGAAGGAGCATCAAGGAGCATGAAGGGAGCACGGGGGCATCATACCTTGAAGTGAGTCCCATCTTCCTTTCCCCCCTCTTGCTTTGGCTATTTTATGTATGTGTGTCCCTGCACACACACACACACGTGCATAGAAGAAGAAGAAGAGGAGGGGAGGAGGAGGGTCAGGGCAAGGGTGAGAGAGGAAAAGACAAAGACAAAGAGGGGGAGGGAGATGGAGATGGAGATGGAGATGGAGATGCAGAGGAAGAGGAAGAGAGAGAAAGAGATGAGGAGGGAGAAGGAGACAGAGGGAGACAGAGACACACAAAGAGAGAGAAAGAAATAACAAATTTTATGAAATGTTTTTAATTATGAAATTAAAGTGTGTTAGAGAGAGAATTACGAAATATATTTATTATTAAAATAGGGTCCTAAATCATACAATTATAATTGGGAAGGGAGATGTGGAGAGAGTATGTGTTATATATATATATATATATATATATATATATATATATATATATATATATATATATGTATGTATGTATGTATGTATGTATGTATGTATGTATGTATGTATGTATGTAGAGAGAAAGCAAGAGAGAATTACAACATGTCTTTATTTTAAAAATAAAGTATCTTAAATTATACATTTCAAGATCAATTATAATTGGAGAGGGAGATGTGGAGAGAGAGAGAGAGAGAGAGTGTGTGTGTGTGTGTGTGTATGTGTGTGTGTGTGTGTGAAAGAAAGGGGGGGAGGGAGGAAGAGGGAGGGAGAGACAAAGAGAGTAAGAGATGGGTGGGGAGAGAGAGAGAGAGAGAGAGAGAGAGAGAGAGAGAGAGAGAGAGAGAGAGAGAGAGGGAGACAATAGGAAGATAAACTTCACAAATGGTGTGGTGCTTAATTTCTTCACAAAGATTATACTTGCATCATGGGGGGTGATGCCAGGAGGCATATTCCATGGTGGATTCCGTGAGGTTTTGCGGTGGATTCCGTAAAATTATATTTATTTGCTAGGGCTCGTACACAAGGTGGATTCCTTGTGCGAAAAGTCAATGGGGACGCATGTCCTTTTCGGGCGTTTCGTTAATTTAATGTATAAGTGGGTGATTCCACAAAATACATATTTAAATTAATGGACGTTTATGAGTTTAGAGTGTGCACTCGTATTAAATTAAGGTTAGGACAAAAATCTAACCTATTTATTTATTTTGTAGCTGAAGACTGCTAGGTATTCACTTTTGTCAATTTAATTTTATTATTTTCTAACAATTGTGAATGCTTCAGTTGATGTGTAGAGCAGGCGGCGGTGGCACTGGGAAGCACTGGGCGATAGCGTGTATTCAAGCTATTTAGAAGAAATTATCATTTTTGATGGTCGCGCATCTTAGGCGTGGAGCCAATTTTTATTTTGACGCAAGTACTTGACATATATTTATTATTTTGTATGCCCATGGATGCATGATTTAAATATTCATTATTGGTCATTGTATTTGGGCACGGCTCGACTCTTGGGATGCCCAACCGCTTTATTCTTTATTTGGACAAAAGCAAACACAAAAGCTAAAGCGTGCTAATTGTAAATTTGGGCTATTTTTGAGCTTGGAGATGAATAATATATTAAATATATGCTTTGTGGAGCGCTCACACAAGGCATGGGAGGAGATTGTACTCAATTGGTCTTCTTGCTTCATGACGTGCAAGTCTTCTCTCTTGAAATTTGAGAAAAAAGTAGAGTTCTTTATTCTTGGGGACCTTTTGGCCCTCGCTATGTACGCATACAGCATCCGATTTGCGCACCAAGGGGAGACAAAGGTCATTACTCTAGCTACATGACTACTGTTAAGACATCTAAAGACCCAATTTGCACACATAGATCAAATGATCACAACTTCATACTAGTGTATTAAATGGGAGAACATTGATCAACCTAATCAATATCTACATCTCCAAATATAGAAGACCAACAAAAAATCAATGGTTCAGCTAAGCAATGCATAAAGGGGAAGTGGCTTGTGAGTAGTGATTTCAACATGACCTTGCAACCTTCAAATGCATATTCATTTTCAACACTATTTGTTAAAGAAGTTAGAAGCTTGATCTCTTTCTACGAAGAATCTAAATTTAGCTGGTATGGTAAATATTCTACAAATAACTAATCCCCCAATTGACTTGTGCTAGGTTGGGCTCTAATTTCTCTTTTGACTTGCACTTGTTCGAGATGCAAGCTATATATTGGATCTTAGATGATGAATATAAGATGTAACTATCATTTATTGAATTCAAAAAGTAATTAGCATACACCTTTATAGGGATATTTATGGTAGCATAATGCTAGTTATATTTTATGAAAACCAGTCCCCTAGGGCTTCCTAACTCATGATTGCCCCCCATAAGAGATTAATACTTTATACCAATTACTTGCCTATTTTTGTAGGCCTGGTGTCCCTAGAATACTACTACCTTGTTCTTAGTTAGTGATTGGAAAGAAGAGAAAGAAATGTGTTGATATCAAGGTTACTTTGAAAACAAACATAATTAGGACACTAGTTAAAACATAGCAGCTTTTGGTATAGAGAGTGCTACACTTAAGTAGGTGAATACCCTTCACATTAAATAAAATTGCATAATATTTATTTTGGTTAAGAATGAACTTTGATGGGGTGCAAGAATAGCATAAAATTGAAGAAACACACATTCGTTAATATGCACAAGTCTTAGAAAGACATGTGCATGATTTGTGTAAGAAAGATGAAGTGAATCTATCATGAATTTCATTGCTTGAAATATTTGCCTTGATAGTAGCATCCTTGGGTGTATCTAGGACATGTGATAAGCAAGAACAATGAAAGGGAAGAGAGAGGGTTCCCCACACATGAACAATGGCTGATGCTTGATTTTTAAAGCCTTAGGCTAAAAATGAAAACAAAAAGGGAGGCTGAAATAAAAGGTAGTAACATGTAAGCCACTCTCTCCACCTTTTTTTGGAGATCATCTTCCTCTCCTCCATTCGACTCCTCCTACCCTTATCTCAACCATATCCTACCTCCACTCACCATCGTTGTTATCATCATCATCATCATCATCATTAACTCCATGAGAATAGGCCGCCCCTAGCAGTGTCATCAGCATCATTATCATCTTCTTCTTCATGGCTACCTATTGCCTACTATTGTCAGTACCCATTGTCCATCGGCATCATTGCCATCGTCATCATCTTCTTCGCTATCACTTGCTACTTGTTCAAAACTTTTTGCCATCATGGGCATCTTTGCCATTCATTAGCAACATGATGTTTGGCATCACAAGAAGCACCAGCGTCATCATCACCACCACCATCATTCTCATAGTAGTAGCCCATTATTAATCATTAGGAATAATAGCACCTAGCACCATGATCATCACGAGCTCAATCATTAATGGCATGTCCTTGCACAATCGGCATCATCATTATCATCAGAATCGTAGCTTGCATCATCAACATCAACATGGTCATGGGAAACAACATCGTTATCATCATCATCTCCTTCTTCATGGCCTTGCATGATAGCTCTATGCAGACCCACCTTGCACACACCCCTGCACCCTAGACACACACACTTGCATTCACCCCACATCAAGATTGCATAGAGCATCAAATCTAAGCTCGATAGTGCACATCGAGAGCCCTCCTTTGTCTCTACAATCTTTTGTCCACCCTATTGGGAAGGGGGGCTTGAAGGGAAGTTGAGAGGAAAGCAGTGCCCAACAATGCACCTCTTGGTTGAATGTGTGCACATACATGCACTCTTGTATGCCCAACACACTTCAACCCACACACACTTGCGAACACTCATGCTAAAAACCTTTCTTCTCAATGCATTTGATACCATGAAACCATGTGAGTCATTTCACACCACCCTAGTGCACTAGAACATACTATGCTCCTACATCTTGTGCACTAGAGACTCACTTTATGCCATAAGTAACCTAGAGCATATGTGCACCATGACACATCTTACACGAGTGCACAAGTGTGAACATGTAGTGGTGGATCTAAAATACTATATGCAACATTGTAACATACATAGCCACACCATAACTTCTTATAATAAGAAGTCTCTTTATCATCTAAAGCTCCTAAACACTCATCATGTTGGCAAGGAGGGAGTACGCAAGGTGTTGAGGTGGATGAGACATCCTGTGCAAGCACATTGCATTACACCTTCATGATCTACCCTTGAGCACTATAATGCACACACTGTCGTAGTCCATCATCGTATTGAATGAGTGTGCTCCACCCTATGGCAATCATCTTGCATGCAAAATAAGACTTAAAGCCTTAGGAAATTTCACTATCCACAAGCCACTCTAGTACCACAAGAATGCACATGTGTCATTGGTGCACCAAAGCACACATCTGCAAGCACTGTGCTCATTAGTATGCACACACCCGCATCACATTAGCCTATTGCATCATCCCCATGCTAATCTAGTCCAACCCCATGGCATAACACTCTCTTAGGACTCTTTCCATATGCACCAACCTAGTGACATGTGCACTAGTGCACCAAGTGCACACACGTGCACTCAAAGACTAGGGGATCCTCCACACTAAGACTACAACACCCCACCCACATCCTACACTAGTGCACACATATGCACTAGTGCACTCAATGCACATAAGTCCTATCTTTGCACCAATCCTTAGGACCCTTCACACAAGTAGCACGATCACTTAACCACCTAGTGCACCAACCACATTGTACTAGTACACCACAACTTAATGCCCACCTTAAACATTGGTGCATTCATTTTGACAAGCCCCACACATGTGCACACAAGCATTAGAAGCTCCTTTTTACACCATAGACCCACTAGTACACATGTGTACTAGACACACGAACTAGTGCACACACCTTGCACCATAGTGCTTGTGTCCTATGCACTCCATAGTGCACACACACTGCAACTAGCCTAGCATAACCACCATTAAGCATAACCTTACACCTACATTCTTGCATTCATAAACCACCATGCACTAAACCATAACACGATATCCATATACTACACCCATGTACACTAGTGACCCTAGTGCACTAGTGCATCACTATTACACACATAAGCTTAGTGCACACCCATGATAGGTGCAACTAGCATACCATAGTATCCATCTCATTGCACCTAGGCACATATGTAGTGCATTGGCTACACAAGGCACCCCATTTACACGTATGCAACTCTAGCGCACATTAGCACATAAGTGTATGCGTGCACCAGCACACTTGGTACCATGGCATGTAGCACACACAACCATTGGTACATTACTTGAGTGCACTAGTGCACTAGAGTTCACGCTAAGATCCTTTGTGCATATACCTCTCATGCACTAATTAGAGTGCATAAAAGTAGGCCACCCTTAACTGTATGCAACCGTAAGAAATTTCATTCTCTTGAGTCCATGGACTCTTATCCTAGTGGAAAACAAGGAGTTCATGGAGAACTAAGAACAAGATGCTATTTTTATATGTCCAAACAGTGTGGTAGTATGCTTTGCTAATTAGAAAACTAAAGCAAACCCAATCGAGGAAAGTGGGAGGCTTCAATCTTGAGGACCGAACACCTATGGCTAAGTGGACTCGATAAGTCGGGTAACTTTCCAACACTAGATAGAGCTAATTAAATCGTGACTCTCCCAATATTGGTAGGATTAGTTACCAAGTTTAACATCATTTTAGGGGGCCAGAGCTGAGATTTTACCTTATGGGTAGGGGGATCGAGTTATACTCTCCCCCGTCTCTCACTCTCTTTGAACCAAGTGCGGTGTTAACCTCACTCCTGCCTTTGATTGATTACAATGTGGTCTTTCTTAGGTGGGCGTTAGATTGCTATTAGGGGTGACTTGTCCAGGCTTCCCCTATGAAGTAGAACTGAGATTCCCATATTCAACTACGTCCTAGGTTTCCCATGGGGAGACTGGATGGAGATGTGCATGGATATGAATTTCGGTCGACTACTAAGAGGACTCCTCCGAGCCTGTTGAAGGAGGCACCTCATACATACATAGAATTTATCCCGTTCATCGATTCCCGTGTTCTTTCCTAAAAAGCAATTGATAATATTAACATGCTTTTGTAAGTTTAAGTATATTCTAACTAATCATAATCTATGTAACAAACGTATCCTATGGGCTTTTCTAACATTACTAACTTATCCTCATTTTATCATAAGATGCAAAAAGGAATAAAAAAATTGGAAGTTGTAGATAGCTTAAAAGTATTCATTTTCTTATGTACTAGACTTGATTATCTCCGTTTAGCCATCCATCATGATTACGGGTTATAGCCGCAAACTCGGTTTGTTGTGGAATACCCGGTCCTTCAAATTGAATGGATTTGGGGGTAACTTTCGCATGTGCTTCAGCTTCATGTTGAGTTCCCTCAACAACGTCTACTTCCTTGCATTAGGGAGCTCTTCGAGTATGACCTCGCTTAGCATCTCAACTTCTCTTGGGAGCCATGGAAGAAGCTTGATGGATTTGAGTAGTGCTTCCGCGTAGGTGTGGAGAGAGAGAGGCTCAGTTGATTGCAGTAGTACTTCTGCATGGGTTGTTGTTTTGATGTGATGCTCTATCCCTGTTTATATAGTTGGGGGGGGGGGGGGGGGGGGGGGTAAAGAGAGAACACTTGCTTTTTAGCATTTTTAGTGACATCATCAATGATAAAGAAAGAACGCTTGCTTTTAGCGTCTTCACTAACATCATCGACGACATTAGAGAGAGGGCTCAAATATATGGACAAGCATCATGCGTCGCGTCGTCGGGTGGGCGTCACTTCTTGTTCTAATGTGATGCTCTACCCCTGTTTATATAGTAATTTTGGGGGGGGGGAGGGTAAAAGAGAGAACACTTGCTTTTTAGCATCTTCCATGACATCATCGATGATAAAGAGAGAACGCTTGCTTTTAGTGTCTTCGATGACATCATCGATGATATCAGAGAGAGGGCTTGAATATATGGGCGAGCACCATGCATTATGTTGTCGGACGGGCATCACTTCAAGGCTCACCACTAAGGCGGCGACCAAGGCATAGACCTTGGCATACTTGGCAATGGGCTACAAAGGCTTCATTGGCGCTATTAGCTACATGTGAGAAGCTCATACTGGTTGTAGGAAAAGCTTATTGGGAGGTCACCCATCCCAGCAGTGTCGTCACCCAAGGGCACTTAACTGCCAAGTGACTATCCACTAGGCTAGTTCTTTTTGTTGTTATATACTACAAACATAGTTTTAATAAGCTTGTCTTTGAAGGGTTTCCCAAGCCTTCCTCCCAAGTTTGCATGGGGATGAAGGCCATCTCACATTCCATCCATCCTAGAATTCACAAAAATAACTCTTTAGCATTCTAGTGCATTCTCTTTAGTCCTCCATAGGAGCCACATAGTGATCTTAGCACATGCACACAAGCACACATATGTAAGTGTATGTTATTATTTGTCAGACATATTTATGCATTCATAGTGCACATGAACTCACATAGGTACACAAGAGTCTTGTGGTCTAAGCCTTCCTATTTGCACCCATCCCATGTGTAACGTGATGCTTAGGCTGCATTAGTTTACTCACATTCCATTATTAACACATGAATGCCTAGTATGTTCCAATGCACCCATTGTACACTAAATTCATCCATACAAGTTTGTGCACCACATACTATAGTGCACCCTCATGTATTCATATTGCACTTGAACATGGCACACATCCTTAAAACATCACCCATACACATTGTGCACGCCTAAGCCCTTATCTAAATGACCAGTGCAAGTGAACCCAAGGAGAAAAGAATGAGCATGCTTGAGAAAGGCCAAATTGCATGAGATCAAGAAAAAATAAAACGAGTACTAATTGTCCAATGAATGTTGTAAATTTTTTGTTTTTGAAATCACAAGTTGTTTGGACAAAAGAAGGCCTATTTGTGCACAATTGGCATGGACCGACCACATTGTAATAAATTGTGTTCGCTCAATATTCAATCAAGGTAGGAAAATTAGAAATGATGGACACAATAGCCATTAGAGTGATACTCAGGACTTGAAATAATCTATGCCATCGGTTGGTGCACCTGCATAGTGGATGAGATCTCCCAACACCAATGTCTAGTAGAGACCGAAGTCCTAGCAGAACTATGGACCTAAAAAATATCCTTATTTATGATCTAATGAATCAAATCATCTAGTTAGTCCACTAAGAAGAGAGAAAAATGATGAGACAACTCCAAGTGCAATGGAGATAACTGAGGGCTTAGGAGATGCTTTGGATGAATTCCTAGGATTAGTTGACAACTCAGTTGACTGCTGAAATGACTTGATTTTTTGGCTGCTTTTTGTTGTTTTTGTGGATTGAATGATTGGTTTTTGATTAATTTTGTATGTTGATTTGGAAGTGTTTAAGAGTGATTTGGATAAGGTTGATTAGGTTTGAGAAGCTCATGATAGTTTTTAGTGGAGATATGATGTTCTGACATGTTCTATTGATATCCTGTTAGTGTCTTGTTGATTAGTTAGTTCTGATTGGTTCTGTTGAGCTTCTATTTTGTTCAAATTTCTTTCTGTATGAAAGGATGGAATGATGATTTATGGATCTTGAGATTGTTTGGAAGCTTATTGATTGATTCTTGATGGTTTTGGATGGTTTTAGTTGAGCTAAATGCTTTCTGATGACTTTTTATAACCCTTTGTTGAGCTTCTATAGAGCCTTTGTCTCTGTTCTATTAGAGTTCTGTATGCCTCTACAAGTGTTCTGTGGGATAAATGTCTAGCTTGGGGAAGTTTTCTAATCTTGGAAAGAGATGAATACAAGTTCAAAATAGCTCAAAGAAGTGAAAAAAGTAGTTGCTGAAGACTCAAGCGAAGATTGAAGTGATAGTGACATTGTTGAGCTACAAAAGGATACTGTAGTGGCTCTGGTGACCTTTCATATCAGACATACCTCTTGGGAGAGGTATCCACGACTAAAGAGGGGTTATTGATGATTATTCTTCATGATTCCAATGTACTATCGAGAAAGAGAATGTATGGAAGAGAGAGTGAGTGAGAGATAGCCAAATCTATGCAAAACAATGTATGTATGAGCGAGAGATTGAGAGAGTATAAAGACTATGAAACTATTGAAGATGAATACTATGTGATGATTTCCATTCAAAGTGGAGCATTTTTTTGTGTTCTCTTGTTCTTTTGATGAAGAATATGAAGAATGTGTTGAAGTTTTGTTGTGATAAATTCGTGGGAGAATTATTATATGATGCTACGTGAAGATTTAAGAAGATTGGTATTGCTTTTCTTGTTGAGATGGGGAAGGGCAAGAAGTGAGCTTTTATGGGCAACCTCCATTTCTCGTTCCATGTAGTCCACTTATTCCACCCCTAGATTTTTTGGACCTCCACCACCACCACCACCGTTGCCGCCATTGCCGGCACCTCCACCACCACTACCATTACCCTCACCACCTCTACGATTGCCACCACTACCTTCACTTTGTGTGTGTGTATATATATATATATATATATATATATATATATATATATATATATATATATATATCTCATTCTTAGTTTCTCTCCCTACATATATATTCTCTTTTTCTCTTTCTATCAAACTCGATCAAATAGCACTCCATCTCGTGTAAACGATTTCTCTCTCTCTAGCATGTAACGTGGATTCATTCATGCAATCACCCTGGAACAGAACACCATGGCCCATACACCTCTCTCTCTCCCCCTCCCTCACACACACACACACACACACACACACACACACACACACACACACACACACAAATTCCTCCATGTCTTTACTCTTTCTCAGTTTAGGGTTATACATGCAATTTCTCCCTGTCACTCTACATTCTCTCTCTCTCTCTCACAGACACACACACACATAATAAGTCACTCACTCATTCTTTGTGTTTATCTCCCTCTCCCTCTCACTTTCTATCTCTCATGCAAGCAATTAGTCCACATTGTATAATAATGCCTCACATCAGATTATGATCCTAAATACACATCTCTCTCTCTCTCTCTCTCTCTCTCTCTCTCTCTCTCTCTCTCTCTCTCTCTCTCTCAATGTGAACGCCTAGGTGGCCACTCTGTGTTTTTAGAACTTTAATTGCAATGGATTGATAGCTCCCTTCCTTCTCCCCCTCCCCCCAACAAATTTGATATAAGATAATTCATACAAGCAATCCAAATGTACATTTATATTGTGTTAACTTTGGAAAAAGTGCTATTGCTTGACAAATTAAGAGAGACAAAGTCACCAAACCAAAGGCTTGTCAAAAATTTGACACAATTCATCCAATTGGATTATATAACAGTACTTTCTTGGCAAAATAAAATGCGGGTGTGCTAAGAGGTAGTGTTGGACTCGCATTGCTGGTCACAGTATAGGTGGTGTTGGAAAAGTTCTCCTGCTTCCAAATACAATGTGCAAGTTTTCTTTAGTGAGTGTGGATTGGTGTATAAACATGTTGGCATTTGCATCCATTCCAAACACTCGGAGATACAAATAGTATAGGTGCTTGCATGCCAGATATGCTTTTCCTTCTGCAACATGGTCCATGAAATCCCAACAATTACATGTTAGATTCTTTGCAATGTGCACATCTTAACACTCCTGCATAACACTTGAGTTAGGTGTCTCTAGTTTGAAAACCTCATTCTTCAAGGGCTTCACCACTATGTTTCCCTTCACACAGTTGCACCTAGAGCCAATACTGAGTCTATCATTTTCCCTACAGCCTGTAAAATGTCTATTCGATATCTACACAAGCCCTTGTTAGCATCCACCTCTTATGCTGCCCTTTGTAAAACAAACCCACCACTCTCCAACATGTGGATTTCTTCTACAGTCAAATTTGTGCCTTGTGCCACTAGCCATACTTGTGGAACCCTAAGCGGCACGTGATGAATGGAAGAACAAATGTTCCATGTATGGTCCACACTATCATTTTACCCCACAACCACGATTAATTTTTAAAATAAACTTTGATCACCCACTTTTCCATATGCGCTCGCTCCAAAGACACCTTTCTTTAATAATTAAAATAAACCCACCATTCACTTAGCATGCACTTCGTGCGCTACAGACACATCTAAGTTTATTTAAAAATGGACCCGCCATCACAAGTGCTTGCACTACATAAAAAGTGCTAAACACACCATTAATTTTTAATTAATGAATTTGCATTTAGAGACCTCATTCTGGGAAATAGAGTCTGGTTTTAGCACACCGCTTCACCCTAATAAATTGTGATTCATATTTTAAGAATGAACTGTCGTTTTCTTTTTACATTTTAACACCTAATAAAATTTCACCCATTTTTAACTAATTTCTTAATATGAACCATTCATTAAACTAATTTCCCTCATTGCACTTTTTCCCCTTTTCAATAAATGCGCTTCACGGGATGGGCACGTACAATCTTTCGAGTTGTTTCTATTGTCCAATTTGATTACGAAAGTTTTGATCATGTCCTAAGTGGGTTATTGTTGTATTATGGTTTGGTTGCTATGACACGATTACGGGTACGGCCTGTAGTTTTCTTTTTTGCCTGATACGAGGATTTAGATGTTTGTTTGTCTTGCATCACATGAAGCTTTCGATCGCATATGTGTACATGTCATGCCGACTTTTTGCTATGATGTGGATTGTTTGGGGTGGTCAGTTGGTCAATCCCATCTATATGTGTCTATTCTAGTCGATCTCTTATTTATGGTTATCCTGTTGTTTTGCAAGCATTCATTGTGATTATCTATGTGTGTGTAATCTATCTGAATGGTGCCTCGCGCTCCTCCTCCAGTCCAGTACGTCCCATTGGTGTCTCACGACTATTCTTTTTTATTGGAGTTCAAACTTATTGGCAAAGCAAGCTTAGCTAAGTTCATCGCACTCTCATTACCACTCATTCCAAAGAATAACAATACTTGTGATTAGTTTCTAGCCTCTTATAGTAAGAGGTCTGGTCTTGTCAGAGGAATAGTTGTCGAATTGACGCCTAAAAGTCTAGGCAAGGCTCTCTCTTTACCCTATCGGGGAGACTCTTTCCTTATTGCTCGACAACTATTCTTGAATGAGGATATCCTTAAATTGTTGCAGAAGCAGACCTAAGATGTGTTGGATCCCAAGAAGGTTCTTACTACTTCTGGTATCAGTGTCTCCATGATCTCTAATCTTGTGTGAAAGCAGCTTTGCCAGTTCCTTTAGGATAGGTTTATGCCTACCAAGACACCCTCTAATTACCTTTCAAGGGAGTTGTTTACAACTTCTAGAATGGTGTTGAAAGGCATAACTATTGATTGGAGTTCCTATCTTTTGTAAAAAATGGATCAACACTCTGTTAGAGCCACAAGGGGTAATGCAACTAATGTTACATTTGGTTCCTACCTTTTTGTATTTTTGACATATGCCGCCCCTTTCGACGAAAGTTCCTACCTTGATAGTTGATCCCCTAGAAGCTCCTCCCTTTATTGAACACTATGATGTCATCATTAAGGATCTTGATCCTATCCCTCCCATAGTGGTTTAGAGGAAATGCTTAAAACGAGTGGCTGAATCAGTCCCAGCTCCTCCTCTAGTCTCCATTCCTGTCCAATCTAGCAGTCACCTACCGGCTTTCCTCACAACGCCGAACGTTTTTAGAGCACATTGTGAGGGTACTCTGGAGATTTCCATCCCTTCGATACAACACTTGGTAGCTAGAGATGCAATTCCCTTCCTATGTCAAGATGTTCAGCATTCTATTGAGCTCTCAGTGACTGCTTGTATCTAGCAAATTTATTCCTCTTGCTATGACGAAGCCCAACAAACCAAAGAAGAGCAGATAAAAGCAAATGCAGAGCTAGCTTCTACTCGTGAACACTTTTCTAATCTTTGTACCCAAATGGAACAACAGACTAAGATCATTGATGCTCATAAAATGGATATTTCTAGTTTGCACAATCAGTTGGCTGACACTAAAACCCAAGTGGTTAATGTGACAGAGGAAAGAGATAGCTTGTTGAAGGAATTTCAACAGCTTCAGGCTTTGCTAGCCACCCATTCAAAGGAGCTTAAGATAGCAAATACCACCCTAGAACATAGCAGAATCCAAATTCAGCAACTTAACGAGCAAGTGGTCCAGTCACATTCTTCTACACAGAGTCCTGGGCAACCAGTTTCTTCTTTGACTCCTGCGGACTTGGCAATTCTCCAATGATAGGCCACATTATGTCCTTTATTCCAAGCTAAAGTGGAAAGACTGCAGTTTGGACTTATTATGGTCTTCATTTGAGCAATTTTAGGAGTATATTCCTCTCGACGATTCCTTTTTTGTCCACTATCAACTACAGAAGTTGGCGTTTTATATTAAGCTCTCAACGATGGATCTACCTCTTACAGAGGATGGTTGGAGTGAAGCCTGGTCTTCTGATTTGTTGACAGAAGTAATCCTCACGGTCTTTGAAGACTTTGTGACTTTGGATACAATGTTGATGTCTTATATGTATCTATGAGGTTATCTATTGATTCCATATGATGAAGATCTAGCTTGGTATGTAGGGGATGTGGTCTTACAGGCTTTTTTGTACATTAAACATTTGGAGTTGAGGATCGATGAAATGTTCCAATGCTATTCTTCCAAAGTGGCTGCTTGCCCAGACACTTTATGGCATACAATGATTGATTGTGTAGTCCTGAACCAAAGACAGAATAAAGCCTCTATTCATGTGCATAACACTAACCAAATGAGGGTGGATCTTTTAGCTTATCTTTCCAAGCACTATCCATTTGATTCATCCTTCTTTGATGCTTACCATCGTCAATCTGCTTTAGATCCATCCATTCCTAGCTTATCTTATTATCAACAAATGGCCCATCGATACGATGCTTATTTTTCCCTTTATCAATCCAACTCAATAGCCATTTTACCTCTCCTTTTCCAACCTTAGGGTGCCCCTCAAATTCTGATCTTTACCTATTGTTCTTTCATTGAAGATCGAGTATTTTCCCCTTCTATGCCTTGTCCTTTCCCATCTATACATATTCCTTCAACTTTTCATGGTTATCAGTTAATACCTTTCTTAGTCGATTCGCCTGAATTCTCCGCTAATCCTTCTTTAGCTTTTTCCTCATTTTATGATTTTGCCTACCCATCTCTTCATCCTCTTTTACCCATTTTTATTCCATCTCCTACCACTTCAATTTCTCAACCCCCTCAGTTGGTTAGTGGGTATGACGGGTTTGATCAACAGATTCCAAGAAGAAGAGGATGGAGCTCAACCTGATTCTCTTACGGGACCACAGATTAATTGGCCATTAATTCTAGAGGACTGGACAATTGCTAGTCAAGCATACCAAAATTATCTCCATTTTGCCCAACAATATTCACAATCTCCAGATCCTTCAGTGAGATTGACAGCCCACTTTGCTTGGTATCTATCATATATGCATAGGCATTCACATAATGATCAAAAGGCCATTCCGAAGTTATGTATAAATATCAATGTGAACATTGATTCCCACCAATTGGATGTCCTATATTTTCATGCTCTTTGTCTGCCTAGCAGATACCTTGTTTTGCCAGAAAGGATGTGTTGCCTTCAATTCTTCTAGAATCCTCCAAAAACTTTTGTAGATGAATCCTTGTCCATAGATCGTTTTTGTAATCATCAAGCCTTCGAGAGGGATCATCTTCACTGATACCCCTAGATGTATCTTTTATTCTTCTGAATGATATATCTCTCTTTTGGATGTGCCATTCAGATGGTGGTTTTGTGTTTGTGCTGTGATAATTTTTATATGACAAGTTCGTGGTGGTTGAATATTGGATTTGTTCGAGAGCTCTCTTTTCAACTGTTGGCAGTGATGGTGATGGTGGATGAAAAACTTAAGATGCAAAGCTGAAGAACCTCTTATATACTTTACAAATTTGTCATGACTTTCTATTGTTTATAAGATGTGTTAATGGATAAAGGTGTTTTCCTTTCATTGTATCCTTTCTTAGATACAGGTGATAAGTTGGGGTCGTCGTTGGGTGGATTATTAAAGATACTAAAGAAGATCGAGTTGAGCTTTTAATGAACTTATATTTCCTTTTTCTTAGGTCACGAGAATGCTCCCTTATTAAGTGTGGGGATATGTTGAATGCTGAAATGACTAGGTTTTTTTGTTGAGGATTGATTATATTTTGGAAGCTCATGATGATTCTCAGTAGAAATCTAAGGCTCTATAATGTTCTGAAAGGTTCTGTTGAGGTTTTGGTTGGTTTTGTTGAGGTTTTATTTTGTTCTGATTTTCTTCTATAAGAAGCATGGATTAATGATTGATGGAGGCTGAGAATGTTTGAAAGCTCATTGAACGATTTTTGATAGTTTGGAATGGTTTTAGTATGAGTTATGAGGTTCTGATGCCTCCTGTTGACCTTCTGTAACCCTCTATTGAGCTTTTGTAGAGCCTCTGTTCCTACTCTGTTCTATTCTATATGCTTTTGTAAGTGTTTTGTGGAATGTATGTGTGACATTGGGGAATTTTTCTAGCCTTGGAAAGAGGTGAATGTAAGTTCAAAAGAGCTCGAGGAAATGGAAGAAGTAGCTACTGAAGACTCAAGAGAAGGCTGGAGTGAAGTGACAGTAATGAGCTATGAAGAGTCACTGTAGTGGCTCTTCTGACCTTTCATATCAGACACACCTTTTGGAAGGGGAATCCACGACCAAATAAGGAGTATTATGAGTGATTATTGAGTATTGTAGTAAGGAGATGATATACTATTAATTGAGAGAGAAAGAGAGAGTCAGAGATAGCCAATTCTATGCAAAACAATGTATCTATCTATGAGAGACTATGAGAGAAAACTACGAAGACATTAAAGATGAATATTATGTGATATTTTTTCATTTAAAGTGGTGTTTCTTTTGTGTTCTCTTTGTTGGTTGATGAATTCTATGAAGAATATGAAGAGAATGATCAATTTTGTTGAAGTTAAAGCCGTGGGAGATTGTTTCTATGATGCTGCGGGAAGATTTCTTGCTAGTGGTGTTGTTTTCTTTGTTGTGATTACATAAAAGATGAAAGATATGGTTGTTGATGTTACAATATAGATTTTCTTGCAGTAGAAACCCCTTTTCCTTGGTGTCTCTCTTGGGGCTCCATTGTGTGATGACTTTGGAGTAGTAAAACATAGCTACAGTAAATTGTACACAATCAATTCAGTCGCAATGTTCAATCGTATAACCATCAGAGTGAGAATATTGTCCAGCTAATGACATGAACACATGTAGTCACCTTCTTTATGCGCAGCAGGTAGATAGTACGATCAGTGTGAAAGACGTAATACATTATGTAAAATTAGAGATATCATGCACAACTACCATTTTAATCAGACTAATGCATTATTACCATTAATAGCTATTGATAAAAAAATTTTAATACTCTAGATTGGGCTTCCAAGCACGGAAATTGCAGACATACAACAAATACAACAAAAATTAAGAAGGCAGCTTAGGAATACTCCATAAGATGGAGACTCTAAAACAACACATCAATAAAACACACAAGATCTTCCCGTGCAGTTCACAAACTTTAAAAGAGGAAATCGAGTCATAGTAATGCTTGGTGAAAAGAGAGAAGGTGATTCCAACAAGCCCATTGAGGGACTTGCCAAGGTGAAAGAGGGGAACCTCGTAGAGGAAGGCAAAGCGCCTAAGCTAATAACCTTAAAGGAATACCTACTAAAACATAACATACCACCAAACCATGATGCAAAGCTTGCCACAATAGCCTAAATGAATCCTCACTATTCTCACTATGTATAGGAAGAGTTATACAAACTTTAGAAAGCAAACTTCATTTATGAGATTGAGTATATGGCCTAGGTATCACCTGTTGTTATGGTACTTAAAAAAGAATGGGAAATTTTGAGTATGCCTTGATTGTTAAAAACAAAATTGCTACAATGAAGAGAGACCACTATCCATTGTCACACATAGGCCAAGAGACTTGTACATTTCTTGATACCTTTTCAAAATACATTGATAAGTGTAAGTCCACTTAGATTATAGGCACAAAATAGCTTTTGCCACCAAGTGGAGAGCAATGTTTTGGGCGAATATAATGATTTTGGGAGCTCAAAAAGGACCCTACTTTTTTCCTAATTTATTCAAGAATCTACATTGGTTGGGAGTCTTTGTCTACATAATCATGCCTTTTGGCATGACCAACACTCCAACCGTTTTTCAAAGATTAATGAGTACTATCTTTGAAGACATGCTAAGAAAATGGCTCAAGATGTTTGTAGATGACATGTCTATTCACTCAATCTAGAAGAAATATCTTAAAATGCTTCTACTAGTATTTAAACAATCTAGACAATATCAATTGAGGTCCTAAATATATTCAAATACCAAATTTGGGTAAAACATGGTATCATCTTGGATCGTGTGGTATCTAGAAACAACATAGCAATCATCATATCAAAAATTTGAGTGATAATGGATCTCCCACACTAGCAAAGTAGACAAGGACTTAGGGTATACTAGATACTAAAAGTGCTTTGTGCTAAACTATGCTACAATAGTAATACCTCTTTATAAGCTCCTAACTACCTAGGAATGGACTAATGAATCCCAAGATGCTTACGAGGCCCTGAAAAAGGCTCTTGTACCTACACTTATCTTATGAGCCTCAGATTGGAGGATAATGTTCCATGCACACATTGATGTATCTAAGATTGCAAATTTAGTGGTAGTCTACCAAGCTGGTGAGCACAAGATGGATTTTATTGTGATTTTTGCCATTACATAACTTATTGATACAAAAATGAACTATTCACCCATAAAAGAGAGGGATTGGAAATGGTGTATGTTGTTAACAAATTTTGCCATTATGTACTAGCTATGCCAGTCACCTTCTTCTCGTAGACCATTAGGCATTATTATACTTGGTTAATAAACCATATGCTACGAGATGAGTTACTTAATGAATTCTACTATTAATGAAATTTAGCTTCTCTGTGATTGTGTAGAAGGGAAAACAATACTTTTTTGGTCAATCACATGTCTTGAGTAACAAGTGGTAAAAGAGAAATAGGTATTGATGGCAATCTTTCTGATGCTCACTTGTTTAGCATTCAATAAGAGGCTCAATTCTTCAAAGCCCTTGATGTCATATTGGGTTGATTATATTGTCTATATCATCCTAGAAAATGGCTTGCCTAAATGTTGAGTAGAGAAGGTGTAACTCACCCATCTTTTCATCAAGACCCAACCTCATCACATGATTGCAAGCTAATTACTACATAGATTAGGGTAAGATTGTCTCTTGCAAATATGCATACATGAGAATGAAAATGAGCATGTGTTGTAGAAGCACACAAAAGGATTGCAGATGGTTACTTTGATGCCAATACCATGGCAAGAAAAGTTTTACATTCACAACTCTATGGCTGACCCCATCCTATTCAAGGGCATCTCACACTTTTAACATCGGCAATGAGCACCAATGAACAAAATTACTAACCTATATTAAGATCAAGTTCTTTGCAATGATTTCCCATAAATCCTTCGTGAAGTAGGGGATCAATTTTGTGGGACCCATTAGCCTAGCTGCTATCTAGTACTCACAAGGGTACTAGATCATTGTGGTTAGGATCACATGACAAATGGGTAGAGGCTATGGCCACTTGCAAGTATGATTTTTGAGAAATGGACAAGTTCTTATGGAAGCAAGTCATTTCTTGATTTAGTTATCCCATTGAGATCATTAATTACCAATGGACTCACTTCTCCAATGCAATAGTTGGACATCTTTTGTTAATATTCTTAGCTCTACACAAAAAATTCCTCTCCTCACTACCCTCAAGGAAAGAGCTAGACTAAATCCACCAATGAGAAACTAATCAATGTGCTAACCAAAATTGTTCCTACCTCAAGATTGGACTAGGATGACAAGCTCATGGTAGCTTTATGGGCCTATCAAATTGAGATGAACCTACCTCAATATTCCCACCCAAAGCAGGTGCCATCTCTCAAAATTCATGAAACTCTTGATATTAGGTGTTCAAGTGCTCCTAAATCTACCTCATAGGGGGAGCACCCAGCCCACAAGAAGAATGACAACAACGCCCAAGGATACTTTAGGTCTCTTATAGAATTGAGCAAGAGAATATACTTGTGTGTACTTATTTAACAATTGTAGCCTTAGTAATCCTAAATGCAACAAAATGCATTTTAGGAGACCTTATAAGGTATTCTAGCTCTCCTTAATTGGATGCATTGCTTTCTCAAATCAACTTGGGATTGAGGTGACAACCATTTTTTTCTTCCTTTTCTCTTTAGGGGTAGACATTGAAATGCCTTCATTTAGGCTTTCAAACACATATTTTAGTTATGTTTCCTAAATGGCTTTGTCTTCTATGCGTACTTTTCTAGATTGTTTTGCATGTATGATAATGTAGCTCTAGAATACATAGCTTGATTTTTACAACCTTCTCCACACTTGGAGGGTCTTTTTTACTTTATCAATTCTCATTTCTTGGCATATGCAATAGTTGTTATTTTTAGATCTACTAGATTGGTCTTGGAATATTGGAGGCTCAATGTATTTGTACTTATAGCTAGCTCATTGATTTGGTGCCTCCATAAATGGATATTGCCACTTCTTTTCCTTCTTGTGTGCTTCTTTAAGTATTTTAATAGTTATAAAACATCACCATATTTGGTACTTTTGCACTCATTTGAGTTGCACTTGCTGTAGGATATGTATTTGTTTCTTGCCTTTACCATATAATAACCAATAATTGAGAATAAAATAAAAACAAAACAAGTAGCATAAGAGAAGAGAATTTCAAAACTTGCATGACACAATAATGGAGACAATCACCCCCTGGGTGAGCAGCTCTCCCATGTATGTATTTATAATATTAGAATAAGCTTTTGTGCTCAAAATACATTGAAAGCATACTTTTCGAGTTCTTGCTTTTTCTCACTTTGCATGACTTGGGTTTTGTGCAAATAGATCAAAGCACACTCTATTCTAATAGCTTTATAAAACTAATATTGTGTCTTCTCCAATAAATACATAAAAATAAATCTATTACGTGTACGCGCACATAAATTCCTTGCACTAATAGAGGCACATAAAAAAGATAATATCTCTAATAATATTTTTTCATATTGTGTAGCACATAAATTCTATGCATTAAAATGCACATTCATAAATAATAATTTTTATTAACTCCATCTAATTAACTGCTCACCACAACATAAAATACATTAGTATCCTTCCATAAGGTATAATGCAACTAATACCATATGCATGTGTTTGTGTGATAAGTCATGGATTATACAATAAATAAATAATAATAATAATAATAATTAATAAATGTATTTTTATAATGGAGATGTTGCTTGGCTTCACCATATAGTAATCAATAATTGAGAACAAGATAAAAAGAAAACAGACAACATAAGAGAAGAGAATTCCAAAACTTGCATGATACAAGAATGGGTACAATCTCCCCCAATATATGGGTGAGCACCTTCCATATGCATGTATTTATAATATTATAATGAGCTTTTTTGCTCAAAATACATTGAAAGCATCATTTTTTAGTTCTTGCTTTTTCTCACTTTGCACTATTCACTTTTGTGCAAATAGATTAAAACACACTCTATTCTAATATCTTTATGAAAATAATAATTTATATTTTCTAATAAATACATCAAAATGAATCTATTAGACATATGTGTATACAAAGTCCTTCTTCTAATAGGTGCATAAAAAATATAATATATCTAAGAATATCTTTCCATGTTGTGTAGCATATAAATTTCACGTATTAAAATGCGCACTCTAAATGTCTACTCTCCACAACACAAAGCACATTAGTATTCTTCCATCTATCTACTAGACATAATGGGACCATTATGTATGCATGTGTTTGCACATTAAGTCGTCGATTATATAGTAAATAGATAAAATCTATAATAATAAAATCAATAAATATATTTTCATAACATTCCTTGGGGATATTGCTTATCTTCACTATATAATAATCAATAATTGAGAACAAGTTAAAAAGAGAACAAATATCATAAGAGAAGAGATTTCCAAAACTTATATGATACAAGAATGGGTACAATCTCTCTCAATACATAGGTGAGTTCCCCCCCTCTACATGTATTTACAATATTCAATTAAGCTATTGTGCTTAAGATACATTAAAAATGTTCTTTTTGAGTTCTTGCTTTTCCTCACTTTGCACGACTTGCTTTTGTATAAATAAATCAAAACACACTCTATTCTAATAGTTTTATCAAAATAATATTATTTTTTATAATAAAAATATTAAAATAAATCTATTGCACATATATGTACGCAAAGACCTTGCATTAATAGGCATACACAAAATATAATATTTTTGGTAGTATTTTTCTACCTTGTAAATCACATAAACTCCACCTATTAAAATGTGCACTCCAAAATAATAATTTCATCTAACTCTATTTAATTATTTGCTAATGTTGACCCTTGGGAGACCAAGAAGAAAAATCCAAAAAATCAAAAGCAGAAGATAGTCCCAAGGCAAGAGGAAGATGGAGGACAAAGGTGCATTAATAAAAATTTGAAGACCCAAAGAGCATGGAAAATTTCTAAATGTAAGAGGGAGGCACATAGTAATAAGCACACCTTAATATTTTTACAAAAAGAGTTCCAAGTGCATTGTAATTTATTTTGTAAAAGAGCACTAGGCTCTCTCCCATATGAGTTGTAAAGAATGAGAAGCACGAGTTAAAGCATTACTAATAGAAAAAGAGGAGAAAAAGAGTGGAGGAATGGATAAAGGCCATACCAAAAAGGGGATGGCCACCCAAGGAGGAGATAGGGCATGTATAAAAGTAAAAAAGTGAACTAAGAAGCTCATTCTTGGTGTGTGATCAAACTTGCTCTCTTCTTGTTCTTGCTTCTTGCTTCATGCTTGTGTATGAGAGAGGGAGAGAGAGAGAGAGAGTGTGTGTGTGTGATGGACTATGGAGAAGCTCTTCCTCTCCTCTCTTCATCTTCTCATTCTTATTTTCCCTTTTCTCGCACACGTGGCTATGGAGCTTGAAGCTTGAAGCTTGGAGATGGAGCTTGCTTGAAAGCGCATCTTAGATCATGGAGTCACCAGCAGATTTGTGGGAGGAGGCAACTTGATCGAATTCAAAGGTAAGCTCACTACACTTGCGTGTGAGAGAGTGCACACGGCTATGTGAGAGGTAGCCACAGCTCTCAACTTGAAATACTTGAAGCAATAAGCGGTCTGTGGGTCTTAGCGGTGTGCTCATGAGAGCGACGATATTTTGGTTTCATTGTTGAGATAAACGGATTCAAGCTTGAGTGCTTGCATGCTCCAAATCGAGTAATAGAGTAGAAGTTTGTCTTTGAAATGGCACTTGGTTTAGGTAGGAAGCGAGGGAAATGGAGGGTGTTCGATCTTCTTTGTTTGATAGTTTAAATATTGGAAGATTTAGGAGTAAGATTAGTGGGATGTTGTTTTTCATTAGTAAGATGCATTAAGGTTTGGGAAATAAGGAGAAAAGAAGGAAAATATAAGTCTTTGTAACAACTAGGAAACAAGGGAACAAATAAAGAAAAAGGAAAAAGGATTTTGAATACTTGGAAAAGAATAGGGATAGAGAAGAAAGAGAAGAGAAATAAAAGGTGAGAAAGGGGGAAGAGAGAGCTCATTTGGACATTGAGAGATTGAGAGAGAGAGAGAGCTATTGAGAGGAGAGAGAGAGCCACATGTCAAGAGGGCAGCAATAGCAGCAACAATCCATGGTATCATCACATTTGTGTGTTTCGGGTATGCTTTGAGTCTTCCTTGGTATTTATTAAATGAAGTCAGGACCCTAGGTGCAGCAATAAGTTGTGCATGTGATTGGTTCAAACAATTTCTTGTCATTTGGTGTATCTTGTCCACCACTCAGATGATGTCCTCAAGACTCGGATGGCCGAATCCTCCCCGACACTTGAGTATCAAAGTAGCTTAAGTCCACTCGAACACGTAGACTTGGACAACCAAGTCCACTCAAACTCAGACAATCGAGTCACTTTAGTCCACTCAGATGGCAGACTCGGACACTTGGACGGGCACCCCTTATCTGACCACTCGAATGATCACACAACCCACTCGAATAGCCAAGTTTGGGACTTTGACGGGGCAAATCTAGGACTCATACAGATTGCCTAGAATACAATTTTTGACCATTTTGACCACTCCATGACCTATTAAGGCCAACATGTAGCTACCCAGCAATCTACATTGAAACTCTAACCTACAAATGAGACCATAGAGCTTATTGTCACAAGAAATTTAACCTAACAATCCAAGAGTGATTGAAATTATCAACCATCGACTATTTATGCTTGGTAGAGACTCAATTTGACTGCATGGACTGATCACTCACCATCAAACCACCTATCAAAACCCATGAGGAACCGAAAATGAATTGTTAAAAGTAATCACAATTCATGCAAAAGAGCTACAACTACATGAAATTGATTGGAAAAAGTATGGATGTGATTGATTTAATCAAAGGTTACACCCTACATCATAGACACTTAAGTGCATGTGAAGATTGGAAAGCTTGATTTCACATAGCTCGCATAAAGTCGCATGGCTCAAGCATGTAAGTGTGCATACACTTGCAGATTGATTGGATTAACAAGGAATACACTAAAGGGGATTAAGCTAAGAAGCAAATGCACCAATAGGAATGCAACCTCAAAATTGGACAAGTGACCCAAACACCAGAGATGAAGATCTAGGGAAGACAAAACCATCAGACCATTGAGGGAAGGAAGGACTAACCAAGATTAGAGACACATCTTTAGTCGGCCTAGTCAACCTCATAGAAACATTAGTGGATCAAGAGACAACCACCACAGTAGGTACTAGTTCGAATGAGAATGACCTTGATCTTGACCTTGACCTTAACGTAGTAGGATACCTAGATGACATCTGATGACTTATCACACAGTATGACCAACAGACAAGGATAACACATCATGAAAGACCAGCAACAACCGATATCATAGCCAATCTTGAGGAGGAGAGGAGGTTAGAAAGGCTACACTACAAATCATAACAAGCTATAACCAAGAGCAACGAGCTTAGGGATCACACCAAGAGAGAGAGCTTAACAAGGTTCACAAGATCCTATCCATCTTAGGTAGAAGCAGGGAGGGAGGAAATGCCAATAGGGAGAGAGCCTTAGAAGCACGTCTTATAATGAGAGAGCTACTCATGAAGGGATTGCTAGACAACACCAATGTCGAGTAGAGTGGAGCAGCCTTCATAGCATCTAGGAGTCACCCCAAATACTAGGAGCCAAACAAAGATACCCATAGTTGCCAAGTAACACGACAAATATCAAGTAGGCAATGACCCCTACAGTTTTGTCAAGCAGCTTGAGTAGGTGTGCAAGGTTAACAACCTCATGGACCGTGCTCAATCGGCACAAGCATTTGGTCTTTGCTTATGAGACAAGGGACGGAGTTGGTTTACCAATCTAGATAATGCCAAACATAATAATTTCAACAATCTAAAGGGTCTCTACATCAAGAGATTCTTGCAGGCAAAATACTTTGACAACCTTATTATTAAGATGATGAATGCCAACCAAAAAGACAAAGAGCATATACGAGACTACATCGCTCAAGTGGGGAGTCTCTACAAGAGGATACCTGCATAGATGAGAGACCCAATGAGAGAGCGATCTCCACCGTATTCATCAAGGAGAATTGCAATGAAGATATTTATAAGGTCTTAGCAAGTAATTCGAACCTGCAAAGGGATGTCCTAGCAAGAGTCTTTGAGGAGGATATACGAGTAGATGAACTGCTCAGAGAGAGAAGCTCTAGGGCTACGTAGTAAGAGAACAATGCATTTAGAAATGCCAAGAGAACCACAACACTTAGTAAATGAGTAGCCCCTAATGAGCAAGATAAAGGAAAGAATGTCAACTAGATCCAAGCAATAGCTGATCTAAAGTCAGAGTTGACCAAACTACAAGAGTCATTACAAAGGCCAGTGCAACCTCACACGCAATGTGTGCACTATGGAGGGAACAACCTGCTATTTAAGTTTCCTGATCCTAAGTCCCAGTCTTGTGCCAACTATGGAAGATTCAGGCATGACATTATGCACTGCTGATTGCCAAGATGGTTGCCATACTAGCAACCCTATGCTTAGTTATACTATCTAGGAGCTAAATTGCCTTAGTTATACTATCTAGGAGCTAAATTGCCTAACTTTTGAAGAGGAGCACTTTGGCTCTACCCACACCTAAGGATTCAAAGCCAGTCATTCCAACAATTGACATCAACCCAACAGGAATATCTAGACCACCAGGACCTGCAATGACACATCCACCAAGTGATGTTCTAGTGCACTTTGTAGAGGAACCACTGGAGGAAGACTCATATGTGAACCTTTACGTCTCTTATGACAAGGAGGGTAAATCCATATTAATGGACTTTAGGCATGTGCCAATCATGGCTTTAGATAGAGGGAGAGGTAGTGGCCTAAGAGGAGGTCAAAACCATGAGCTCATAGCATGTTGGATGTGTTGAGATATCGAGCTCCACTCGTGATACGCCAGGGTGACCGTTGTGCATTTATGTCACCGACGTGTCAGTTGCAGATGCGGTTGGTACACCGCCCATGAATAATAGCTACATGATAGCTATCCTTATCTACTCTAGTTCGTGGCTCAGTTAGTATGCCACCTTAGTTAGTTGAGTTTGGTTTTGAGACCCATATCTAGGGTTCTTCTATTTCTTTGTACTTGAGTTCTTTTTGGCTTACACAACTAAGAAGAGGAAAACTGTTTTCAGCCTCCACCCGTGTGTGTCTTCCCCCATTGTGCAAGCAAGAAAGCTACAAGTGAGACTCCTTCCTTCTCTCCCACAATCTTGACATGGTATTAGAGCCTTGTTCGTGGTAAGGAGCTCAAGAAAGCAAGCCAAGCTCGCGGTGTTCAGGTAAGAGGAGCAGTGTTGCTTTCATTTTCTGTTTTGGGAGCAGATCTCTGCAGGTAGCACAGCCGGAAAGTGCAGGAGTGCATTGTCTCAGGTTGAGACGCCCTTCGCGGTGAAGCAAGAGGGCAGTATATGCTGTGGGAAAGGACTTTAGCCCTTGGCGACCTTATTTTTTTGATTTGAGGCCATTTCAGGGCCTGTTTTGGAGGCGGAAGTTTTCTGAACGCACTCAGGAAAAGGCCCAGTTTTGTGCTGTGCAGCCACTGTTCTACAGGTCGGTGAATAGTTACTGTAAAAATTGCATTGTATGCTTATGCGCAGAGACATTGGGAGTTACAGAATCATCCCTGTTGCCTGTTGATGCAAAATCGTCACTAGGAAGTGACTGTGTGGTCAAATACCACTTTCGCCAGTTTTGCAGATTTTCCCTTGTGAGGGTGAAGCTGTGGTTTTTGCAGTGACAGAATTTTTTGCAGTCTTCTGTAATGGCATCTGATTCTCTTTCACAGATTGTCACTGAAAAGCTTGACAAGAACAACTTCCAAGCATAGAAGTTTAGAATGACGAATTTCCTTATGGGAAAAGGATATTGGGAATTTGTTGCAGGAAATGAAGAAGAACCAGTTCTTCCTGATGTTCCCAATCAACAGCAAATGCAGGCATTCAAAGCATGGCATGAGAGAGCCAGGAAAGTTATGTACTGGCTGTCTATCAGCATTTCAGACTCTATGATTGTGCATATTCAGGATGCAAGTACGCCAAAGGAGGCATGGGATACTCTGTCAAAGATGTATAGCACAAATACGCAAGCCAGGAAAATGCAGCTCAAGCAAGAGTTGCACAATGTGCAAAGAGAAAATATGAGCATCAATGACTACCACATGAAGGTGAAGAAGATTGCAGATGCACTTGCTTCCATTGGGTCGCCAGTGGAAGGTGCATCTTCTTCAGGAGGAACTTCAAAAGAAGCTGTCTTCTACTCAAATGCTGGAAGAGGTAGAGGCAGAGGTAGAGGAGGCCGATTTGGAGGCCGTGGTAGAAATCAGAATACGCAACAAACTCAAGAAAACCAGTCCTATGGAGGAGGACGTGGTAACTCTAGAGGCAGGGGGAGCCAAAGAGGTCGTGGTGGATGGCAAAGAGGTCAAAATGCAAACAGTAATGTTGAATGCTACTACTGTGGTAAAATGGGTCATATGGCTAAAGACTGCTATAAAAAGCAGAATGACATCATGAATGAAAAACTGCAACAAGGGAATTATGCATCTTCTAGTAGACAGGGTGATGACAGAAATGAGCATTTGTTTATGGTGCAGCACATGAATAATTATGTGACAAGTGCAGAAGAAAGCAATGATGTATGGTATGTTGACTCAGGTGCATCAAACCACATGACAGGTCATGCAGAATGGATGGAGGATGCAAGGAAAATGGAAAAACCAGGTTTTGTGGAGATTGGTGATGACACTGCACATCCTATTGTGCAGATTGGAAAAATTCCTTTGTCTATGCAGGATGGGAAAAAGAAATACCTGTCCGATGTATTTCATGTCCCGAATATCACAAAGAATCTAGTTTCTGTTGGTCAAATGGTTGAACAGGGCTTGTAGGTCAGATTTAATCCTCATGGATGCTTTGTTGAGGATATGAAAAATAAAGGTCGCTTGATAGCAAAAGGAAAGAAGAAGGGCAGAATGTTTACGTTGGATGCAGACATATCTGAATTGAGTGCAGCAATGTTTGCACATGGGACCGGTGTAGTTGCAGATATTGATATCTGGCATAAACGCATTGGTCATGTTAATGTACAGCGACTTAAATCAATGCAGGCCCAAAATATTATTGCAGGATTGCCTAAATTCAAGGTTGCAGAAATGCATAAGGTATGTGAAGCCTGTCAGTTTGGAAAACAGGCAAGGAAACCATTTCCTAGACATGTTCAAGAGAGTGAGAAGCCATTGGAATTAATCCACTCTGATGTGTGGACTACTAAAGCTGCATCTCTTGGAGGCTGTCATTATTTTGTCACTTTTATTGATGACTATAGCAGAAAAGTTTGGGTGTATTTTATGAAAAAGAAAAGTGAAGTTTTTGGGCATTTCAAAACTCTTAAAGCTATGGTTGAAAAAGAAACAGGCCTGCAGATAAAATGCCTAAGGTCAGATGGAGGGGGAGAGTACCTCTCAAATGAGTTTGCAAGGTTCCTGCAGGAGCATGGCATAAAGCAGCAATATTCATGCAGTCATACCCCACAACAAAATGGAATTGCAGAAAGGAAAAATAGGCATATTGGAGAGGTATCTCGTGCCATGCTCAATGAAAAAGACTTGCCAGATTTTTATTGGGCTGAAGCAGTTGCTACAGCAGTCTACATAATGAACAGGACTCCCACTGCAGCAATACATGGAATGACTCCAGAGGAGAGGTATACTAGTAGGAAACCAGATATTTCTCATTTGAAAATTTTTGGTTGCATTGCCTATGTACATGTGCCAGATGAGCTGAGATCCAAGTTGGATCCAAAAGCTGAGAAGTGCATCTTTATTGGTTACTCTCTGCAGCAAAAAGGGTATAGATGCTATAACCCTTCTACTCGTAAGTTTACAGTGAGCAGAGATGTTGTTTTTGATGAGATGAGTAGCTGGTATAAACCAGTAAATGTGATTGATGATATAGATGCACAAAATGGTAATGCTGCACAGAATTCACAGCAGCAGTCACAAAACATTAGTGGACCTGGAGCGTCCTCTAGCAGTGGTTCACATTCTTCGCCATGGACAGGCAAATTGAGATCAGGAGAATCTTCTCAAAGCAATGCAGATAGTGGTATGCAGGTATCACGAAAAGGAAAAGAGAAGGTTGATCAGCCCATGTTTGATGTGAATGCAGGTCACTCTTATGTGGATGGTGAATCCAGTGGCTCAGAACAGAGCATTGATGATGAGTTGGGTATTCCTTCTATTGTTACACCTGGAGTAAGGAAGACCAGGGATGTTTTGAGAGCACCAAGGAGTGAACCTACTTTGCGCAGGTCTACCAGAGCTAGGTATCCTGTGGATAGGCTGAAATATGATGGATTTACAGCCATTCATTATGCATATATGGTTAAAGTGATACAGGAACCAGAACCCACTTCTTTTGAGGAAGCCATGGGAAAAGAAAAATGGGAGAAAGCCATGGATGAAGAAATGGATGCCTTGGAAGCAAATGCTACATGGGAATTTGTACCTTTGCCTAAAGGTAAAAATGCAATTGGCTGTAAGTGGGTTTATAAGGTGAAGCACAATGCAGATGGTTCTGTGAACAGATACAAGGCAAGATTAGTAGTCAAGGGGTATGCACAAACATATGGCATTGACTATGAAGAAACATTCAGTCCGGTTGCAAGGATGGCAACCGTAAGAGCAGTCATTGCTATGGCTGCATCAAAGGGATGGTCTTTACATCAGATGGATGTAAAGAATGCCTTCTTGCATGGTGATTTGCAAGAAGAGGTCTATATGGAGCAGCCACCAGGTTATGTGCATGTTGTTCATCCTGAGTTTGTTTGCAGGTTGAAGAAAGCCTTGTATGGCTTGAAGCAAGCACCTAGAGCATGGTCTGACAAGATAGGACAGTATCTTGTCACTATTGGCTTTCAGATTTCCAAGGCAGATTTCTCACTTTATGTGAGAAAAACAGAGAAAGGTATTATGCTACTTGTCATTTATGTTGATGATTTGATTATGACAGGTGACAATGATGAAGATATCCTTCATGTGAAAATGCTATTGAAGCAGAAGTTTGAGATGAAGGATTTGGGAGAGCTGCGTTATTTCTTGGGCATTGAGGTGATTAGATCACCAAGTGGGATACAGCTCTTGCAGAGGCAGTATGGATTGGACATGCTGTCCAAATATGGGATGACAGGCTGTAAGCCTATTTCAGTTCCTTTGGAGCAGAATGTGAAGCTGAGCACAGATGCAGGTGAGCTTCTAGAAGACCCTACTATGTACAGACGCATAGTAGGAAGTTTGATTTATATGACTATTACCAGGCCAGATTTGAGCTATGCTGTTGGATTGGTAAGTCAGTTTATGCAGGCTCCAAGGAAACCACATTTGGATGCGGCTAGACGCATACTCAGGTATGTGAAGTCCACATTGCAGTATGGACTATTTTATGAGACTGGGGTTCAGATACAGCTGCATGGATACACTGATGCTGATTGGGCTGGTAGTATTTCTGATAGAAGATCTACCAGTGGATATGTGTTCTCTTTTGGGAGTGCTGCAGTCACTTGGAGCAGCAAGAAACAGCCTACAGTTTCCTTGTCGAGCACAGAGGCTGAGTACAGGGGTGCAGCAATGGCTGCATGTGAGGTAGCTTGGTTGCATAAGCTACTTTATGATATGCATCAGCCTACAGATGGGCCAGTTGTCATTTATTGTGACAACATGAGTAGTATACACTTGGCAAATAACCCAGTCTATCATGCTAGAACAAAGCACATTGAGGTGCATTATCACTATGTGCGAGAGAGGGTTTTACTAGGTCTTATTGATCTAGTTTATGTCAGCACAGAGGATCAGGTAGCTGACATATTTACGAAGGCATTGGGCGCAGAGAAGCTGCGCAAGTTCAGAGACCTGCTTGGTGTGCAGGAATTGGGATTGAGCTCGAGGGGGAGTGTTGAGATATCGAGCTCCACTCGTGATACGCCAGGGTGACCGTTGTGCATTTATGTCACCGACGTGTCAGTTGCAGATGCAGTTGGTACACCGTCCATGAATAATAGCTACATGATAGCTATCCTTATCTACTCTAGTTCGTGGCTCAGTTAGTATGCCACCTTAGTTAGTTGAGTTTGGTTTTGAGACCCATATCTAGGGTTCTTCTATTTCTTTGTACTTGAGTTCTTTTTGGCTTACACAACTAAGAAGAGGAAAACTGTTTTCAGCCTCCACCCGTGTGTGTCTTCCCCCATTGTGCAAGCAAGAAAGCTACAAGTGAGACTCCTTCCTTCTCTCCCACAATCTTGACAGGACGTGTGGTCATCGAGGGCATGTCTCATCCTGCTGCCTTAAAAAGGAGCAAGCAAATAGAGAGAAGGCCAACTTGAGGTGTTACGAATATGGAATCACATACGTATTTGCCAATTGCCCTATATAGAAACCCTCCACTATTTTGGCAACAATGCTACACCCATCCCCATAAATGTCATGACATGAGCCTAAATGAAGCAAGCCAGTATTTCACTACCTGGACCTAGCAACCTGGATGTAGCCTCTATATGGAAGAAGAGCCAACAAAGGAGAAGAAAGAGGATTGATGCAAAAATAGCACAAATAATATAGAGCACAACCACTTTAGCAAAGGGAAAGCAGGTTACTGTTGTAGTAGCAAAAAGGTATGCTCCTAAGATGAGAAAGAAGGGAAGTTCTAAGGTTGGAGAGTACCCTGACCCCAATCAACAACTAAAGGCTGTGGAGGATAAGGTCAAAGAATGGATAAAAGAAGCACAAGCTTACTTGCAAGATGCTGAGCCTATCATTGAGGATGAGATCGATGAACTCTCAACCATGAGCCCACTAGTCTCTCCCACGTACTTGAGAGTAGGAGAGGCAACATTACCACATGCACAGCCACATAGGTAGAACATAGATGCCATGAATAGATGAACTGTCCAAGAGCATTGGAGTAAGCCCATGAAGCAGAGGAGGGAAAGACAATTGACAATTTGCTCACCACACTTATATCAACTCTTGTAACATTGCTGCTAGGAGAATTGCTTAAGGCAAAACCCTACATTGTGGCAAGTGTTAAAGCAATGGGCAGAATGAATCGATAGACATGAATCGCAAGACTTGCTTGACTATGATGCTCTGATGCACATACCAAGCCTAATGTTGAATCTAATGCTTAAGTCCCCACAAGTGGATGCCTTTTGGGAAGGCACTGAGATGCACACAGTCTTACCTGTCGTTGCTCTAGGAGATACAATGTGGACATAGGACCAGGAGTTAAGTGTACTTAGCCATGAAATCCTGCAAGATAAGGGAAACCCACCAGTAGAAATCGCACGGTTCAATGTCACTCTAGCAAATGGGATGAAGGTTATACCCTTCGGAGTCTTGAAGGATTGGCCTTTAAATATTGTGGAAATTTAATTCTCCATGAACTTCATAGTCATGAAGGGAGTGGATTGTGATATCCTGCTAAGCAGACCTTGGATGAGAAATGCTCGAGTGATAAAGGATTGGGGTAATGGCCTAATATTCTTAGGAAATAGAATAGAAGCAGTCTGAGTAGAGATGGATACTTGGAAATCCTCACCAGTGGACCTAGATGCCATCTCTACCATGCTAAAGGGTGACTCAAAGGACAAAAATGATTATGGACCTCTAACTAAGTACTGTCTTATGGATGAGCGCGACTGGATGCATGTGTTGCCAACCATTGATCTCCCATTCTTAGATGATGAGGATGAATGTAGGCAAGAGATAGACTTAGCTAGCAAACCCAACAAAGCCGCAACTTCTAACCTACCCACAGTGCCCCTATGCATGATGGCGAGGGGTTCCATTAGCTGATCGACACCCATCACCTATCATGTCCCAACTAACAAATTGAAACTCCATAGAATCTTCGAGTATCTAATCAAGGGAGCTAGCTGGCAACCTAACTGCAAATCTAAAGCCCCTTAAGGGTCTCATGGAGAGTAAGGAGTGGCGATGGACTAAGGTGCATGACTTAAACCTATTATACAAATGGGCTCTCATTACAAGTGAGAAAAAAATTGAGGATAGGAACCCCAAAAAGAACATACAGTCTGAGTATAAGGATTCCAATGATGAGTACAAAGATTGTTGTTCCATTAGTGAGGAAAGTGAAGAGAAAGTGGAGATTGTGGAATATGACATGGATGGAAGAGTGATTGAGAAAACCAGAGCAGACTTTAAACCCCAAGAGATCAATGCTTTTAGAGTGAACCAAGGAGTCATCGAGGTAGATTGTGACCGAACTTGGCTAGAATACCTAGAGGTAGTAGATTATGAGCAAGTGGGAGGCCTAGCACCACATTATTATTTGGAGTGGAGTTAGCCTTGGAACTACAATCACCAGGGGAGATAGCCTCTTCTAGTGAGGATTTTGAGTACAACTCCTAGTCAGAGAAGTAAGCTCTAAAAGCAACCCCGAAATGCCTCAATTTCCTAGGACCGTCGAATGCACTAAGGGGGATCTCTTAGTCCACCTAAGGTGCAAGAGGCTAAAGAAAAAGAGAAGGAAACAATTGAAGTCATCAGAAGTTGATCAACAAAAGAAACCCCAGGATTTGTCCAAGTGCTTCATGAAGTTTATAGTAGTGGTGTTCGTAGAAGCTAAGTGAAAAGGGTAGGCAAGTGAACCCATTGAAGGACCAGCCAAAGTTAAGGAAGTTAACTTGGCAAGGAAAGGGGACAAAACCTCAACCCGTGTATATAGTGGACAACCTAACTAAGGAGGAAGACACTAATCTTATAAATATCTTAAGAGAATTCACTGATGTGTTTGCATCGAGCTAAAAGGAATAGATTCGAGTATCGTGACTCATAATATTTCCATGACCCCTGATGCAGTACCAATTAAGCACATGACCATATGCAATGAATCCTAAGCATGCACATCTAGTGAATGAAGAGATTGATAAGCTACTAAATGCAAGATATTCACTGGTATCACTCATAGTGATAGTCATGAAAAAGAATGAAAATATTCAAGTATGCATGAACTATAAAAAGGTCAATGCAGCTACGAGGAAAGACAACTACCCATTACCATACACTGAGCACATGCTAGAGAGTGTGGTAGAAAAGGAAGCCTTTAGTTTCTTGGATGGCTTCTTAGGCTATAGCTAAGTGCAAGTCCATCTAAATGATAGACACAATATGGCATTCACCACTGAATGGGGGGTGTTTGCATATATAGTCATGCCATTTGGATTGTTTAATATCCCTACTACCTTCCAGCACCTCATGTGTGCTATCTTCAAGGACATGCTCAGGAAATGGTTGGAGGTATTCATGATGATTTGTGCATCCACACCAACTGGAAAGAGCACTTAGAAAAGCTACAAATAGTCTTTGAATAGTGTAGGCAATATGGTCTCTCACTAACCCCTTAAAGTGTTAGTTTTGGGTGAAGCATGGTTGTATTTTAGGGCACGTTGTGTCTAGAAATGGGATAGCCACAGACTCCTTGAAAGTTAGGGTAATAGTAGGCCTTCTCCCTCCGACCAACTTCAAGGGAGTTCAATGCTTCTTAGGCCACATAGGGTACTATATGGTAGTTTGTGCTAAGCTATGCATTGATTGCTAGACCTTTGTATAAGATATTGATAGTATTTGAGTGGATCAAAGAATCCAAAAAGCCTATCAAAGGCTTAAACATGCTCTAACTTCAAATCCTATCTTAAGAGCCCTAGATTGATCCATCACCTTCCATGTGCATATTGATGCATCAAAGTTTACCGCGTGGGGACAGTATTGTGCCAATCTAGTAAGCATGACCTTGATTATCTAGTGAGCATTGCTAGCAGACAACTCACTGTTACGAAAATGAACTATTCCACAATAGAGAGAGAAGGGTTAACCATGGTGTCTGCTGTAAAGAAGTTTAGATATTATATTCTGGCAACACACTTTACCTTCTTTGTGGATCATCAAACATTGCTTTATCTTGTGAACAAACCCTATGTAACAGACACATTGCTTGATGGTTACTTCTGCTTTTGGAATTTGACTTCTATGTGGTAGTACGCAAAGGCAAACAACACTATATGGCAGATCATATGTCCCGCATACCCACATGTGAAGCAGCTGGACAAGGCATCATTGATAACCTACAAGATGCATATCTTTTTAGGATGTCCAGTAAATGAGACTTGTTTAGAAGAGACCTAACATTGTATTGGAAGATGATATAGTCCACATCCTAGAGAATGGATTGCATGAATGACCCATAGAAGAAGCTAGATTAAAGAGACTGATTTTGAAGATCCAACCCTATCAATTGGTTGCCGATCAATTATACTGGTTAGGATAGGATGGACTTTTAAGGAGATGTGTCTGCAAACATGAAATGCATGATGTGCTTTACGGAAGCACATAGTGGGATTGTTAAAGGACATTTCAATGGGACACCACAGCATGCAAGGTGCTTTAGTCTCAACTATGGTGGCCTATGCTATTTCACGATGCAGCTAAGTTTGTGAAGCACTATGATGAGTACCAAAAGACCAAAGTCCCTATTTGTAAGGACAAAATGGAGTTGACCCAAGTGATTGCATGCCAACCATTTGAGAAATGGGAAGTTGACTTCATTGGTCCATCAGCCCTGTGGCACCATACTCACAAGCCAAGTATATCATTGTTGCCATAGACTATCTCACGAAGTGGGTGAAAGCTTGAGCAACTCGCAAAAATGATGCTAGGACCACGGCCAAGTTCCTTTGGGAGCAAATAATCTCTTGGTTCGGTTATCCCATAGAGTTGGTTAGTGGCTAAGGCACACACTTCATAAGCTGAATCAAATGAGGTGACCTCTTGACCAATGCATTAACTTATATATATCGCACAGGTGGGTATTCATTCACAGGATATGGACTGTCATGTGACATTAGAGTATAACCCAACCTTTTATGACTAGCTCTTGAAATAGTGAGGTACACTAAGGATGCATTGAAGGCCTTTATACTACTAAGGGTTAATATGACTGTGTTTTTGGCTATTTTTTGTTGAATTTTTAGGTGATTTTTATATGATTTGAATGATGATTGATTATTTGGAAGTTCTTGAGAGATTTTTGGATAAGATTGAATAGGTTTGAGAAGCTCGTGATGTTTTTTAGTGGAGATATGATGTGCTAAAAGGTTCTATTGAGTGCATGATAGGTTTTGATTGGTTTTGTTTAGCTTCTATGTTGTTTTGCTTTCTTTATGTATGAGAGGTTGGAATGATGATTGATAGAGTTTAAGAGTGTTTAGAAGCTTATTGAATGATTCTTGATGGTTTTGAATGGTTTTAGTTAAGCTAAATGCTTTATGATGACCTTCTATATGGTATTGTAGACCCCCTATAAAGCTTACGTAGTAGAGCCTATGTCTCTGTTCTGTTTTTGCTCTGTATGCCTTTATAAGTGTTTTGTGGGATGAATGTGTAGCTTGGGGAGGTTTTATAATCTTTGGAGGAGATGAATACAAGTTCAAAATAGCTCAAAGAAGCAGAAGAAGTAGGTGTTAAACACTCAAGTGAAGACTAAAGTAACAATGACACTGTTGAGCTATGAAAGGACACTGTAGTGGCTCTGGTGACCCTTCATATCAGACATACCTCTTGGGAGGGATATCCATGACCAAAGAGGGATTATGGATTATTATTATTTATTATTCCAATATACTATTGAGAGAGAGTATATGTGAGAGATAGAGTGTGAGAGCCAATTTTCTATGAGAAACATTACATCTACATGAGAGAGACTATAAAGACATTGAAGATGAATACTGTGTGATGATTTCCATTCAAAGTGGAGCATTCTTTGTGTTCTCTTGTTCTTTTGATGGATTCAATGAAGAATATGAAGAATGTGTTGAAGTTTTGTTGTGATAAAGCCGTGGGAGAATTATATGATGTTGCATAAAGATTTCAGAAGATTGGTGTTGTTTTTCTTCCCGTGATTGATTAAATTATGAAAAGCATGCTTATTGATGATACAATATAGATTTTATTATAGTAGATTCTCCCCTTTCCTTGATGTCTCTCTTGGGGCTCCATGTTTTTGGTGCGCAGCAGCTGGGGAAAACTACCATTAATAAGCACCAACAAAGGCTGAAAATGGAAGAATGATACTGTTGAAGAGAAAGAAAAGCAATCAAGATTGGCAAATCCTTGAAACTATTGAAGAATTGGAGATCTTCATTACCAAAGCCACTTTTTACAAGAAGTTATCCGTCAAGCAGAGCTTGTCACTATCTTGATGCGGGCTCTATGTGATAGACTGATTTCATTGTCTTTTGAAGCTATAGAAAGTTGTATCACAATAATCAATTATTTTCCATAAAATTGAAAAGAGAAGTAGAAATAGAGAGAATGACCATCCATGGGAGATTTAGCCTTCATTGAAGAATTTTCAGATATAATCAAGTGGGAGATTGTGAAGAAACTTCAAAAGTCATGGTCAATTGAAGTTCACAAAAACAATAAGAAAAAGAGTTGGTATTTGTTCGTAGATGCTCAACAGCAAGATACATGGGATGCTTGGTATGCTGACAACCTTCTATTTGTCCAATTGGCAACCCAATGGAAGCTAGTAGACAGAGTGTTCTTCACAACCTATGCTATTGAAACCCTCCAAAGTTGATATTATCAAGACAATGGCACTATGGCGATCCTTAGAAGAATGAGTTTTGATATCCTCAGAAGTAAATATCTTTCTCTCTGTAGTGGAATGAAAGTTGAATTCACTGACGTTGAAAAGAAGAAAGTAGAAGAAATGTTGGCAAGAGAGTTCTCCAGAGTCTGAAGCCCTTTTAATTCTGTTCTGTTGAGTATAGACAAATTGGGTGGAGCTAATTCCCTGATAAATGACATGATCAAGAGGCAAGTACTAAAATGAGTCTAGAGGTACATGAGAAGAGAGAAGGCAAAAATCAAAGTTGAGAACAAGCTAGCAGCAAAAGCCTACTGTGATGCCCTTGTGACACTCTTTACAGAATTTCCCATGATGACTCAAGGTCCTCTTCCTAGTCAGATCCATCTTGGAAGTATTGATGACATGCCAGTGAATGTAGTCCCATTGCCCATCTTTAAGGGAGAGTATAATGAAGACCCTGATATTCATGTAGCCGAGTTCATGGTAGCGTGTGTAGCCAATAATGCCAAAATCCTTGAGCATTGATTGGCGATATTCCTCGCCACTTTCAAAGGTGTGGTGTTTCAGTGGTATGAGAGACAAGTAGTATGAACTTTTGGCACATGGGATGACTTGAAGTTAGCTTTCCTCACTAAATTCATGCATGAAGGTTTTGAAGAGTAGATGGGAGAGGAATTTAGTGAACTTAAGTCAGTCCTCCAGTGAACGGGTGGAAGTATATATCTCTAGAATGGAATCCATATTGAAGAGATGGACCAACCATCATTTAGATGAAGGCATCTAGAAGGGAGTATTTTCTTAGAGGCCTACAATCAAAAGCTCATAAGTTTGTGGAACTAAGAAGACCAATCAACTTGCACGCTGTGGTGGAAGGTGCAGCTATATGATGAAGTTGAAGCAAGACTGTTAATGGCCTCAGGAAGAGGAGTCTTACCTCCTCCCATGCTAGGAATAGTATATCCACCAAATGCAGCCCCAGGGACGATTCCCTACCCCTACCCTAAGATGCAAACAATGCCATAGTACAGTGCATCGAATCCACAGTGGCGGCAGATAACAATACCTCAAATGATGGTTCAACCACAACAACAGTGGCCTCAAATAGTTTTCCCAATGACAACTCACCAACAACAATGAAACCCTACTAATTAGAACCAAATAACCACCAGTCTCAACAGGAGCTTTGAATCAAAATAAAAAAAGAGGACCCTCTGGATCAACCCAACTAGTCTATGTAGTGATTACGAAGACCTCATAAAACCCTACTGTGAGTACTCTAGGATGAGAAAATTCGAAGGATTATCTGTCCAGTTCAATCACAAGCATCAAGAAAGAGATGATGGATGTGATTGTAAAAACAGCTACAGACACTGAAGGTAAATACCGCTAACATATCTAGGCCAGTAGGAGGTGGAAAAGATGTGATGCGATCTAATATACGGTGCAAAAAGCGCTATTAGGCAGGACATTTAGCCACTGAATGTACCCAAAAACTAACTATCCCTGAGCCTTCTATTTATATTGTTTAAGGTAAAACCATATAGAAGATATCTACTCTTGGAAGGAGATGCATGAAAGAAGAAAGAAAGATGAAGAAACACGATTCAACTTGTTGGAATCCAAGATGACAATTCAGGATATTAAATTAAAGCCTAGAGAGTTCGATCCTAATTTATGCTCAATGAGGTTTCCCTCTCAAAGTTATAGAGGATGACAGTTGGCGATGGCTAGAGATCAAAAGTTGAGTGTTACATATCTCACCAAATTTTCCAAACCCTAGAAGGTCCATAGACTACAAATCCGTATGCAATCGATGCAAAGGAAAAGGCCACACTGCAAAAAACTATCCCAATCCGGTTGTTGTGAAAGCTACCCCTATTGATACCCAACAGAAGACCTAAGAACTTGCCTCCAATTTGGTGAAATTGGAAATTGCTACAATAAATGTTTCAAGAAAAGAGAACCCACAGTTCCAAAAGAGAACATACTCTCTGTTAAAACAATGAAGTTCAATCTTTCAAAAGAGAAACTGAATGGTGCAGAACAAAACAGTACAGTATAAAGTAGTCCAGTACCACAGAAGGATATAGAGACAGTTTATAGAGACATGACTAGAGGTCCAAGAGATAGAGAATGAAGAACGACCCCCTAGTAATAGAAGAAGTGCAGATGTTACCACTACTGGAAGAAAGAGGAAAGATAAAAGTGGGTGTTTCTCCATTCCCTAGTCGATTGGAGAAGCCCGTGGATCCTATCAAAGAGTATGGCTTGGTCAAAGACCTAGATACCTTCAAACCAAACTTAACATTCTGACAGTTGTTGATGATGGACCCTAGCTGTTGAAAGAAATTCAAAAGCATATTGACAAGAAGACGTGGACTAGGGATTGCTCCTACCAATATCCCCAAGTCAATAAGGCCCCAAAACCTGAGACATGGACTAAGGGTTGCTTCTCCATAGTCCCTAAGTCCAATAAGGCCCCCAAATTTATAAAAGAAATAGATGTGGCTAATGCCTTCCTGGGTCTTGGAACTCCAGAGATTGGTATATGGATTGAAGGGTGCTTTATTACAGAACATTGATTAATGGAGGTTCATCAGTGAACATAATGATGGATGTGATAATAAAGGATTCAGGCTTGCAAGGCATGTAGCTTACACAATGGCTTATCAAACTGGCAGACCAAAGCAGAATTAAGCCTTTGGACATTCTCCCATATGTAAAGACAACCCTCGTAGGAAGAGATTATTGGCTGACCTATTTGGTGGTAAACCAAATTCCTTCGAGACCTCATACCCTCTGCTTTTGGGAAGACCATGGCTTTTTGAAGCAACAGCACAGACGGATTAGTTCAAGGGAATCCTAACAATAGGTAGAGGACCCAACAAAGTGGTATTGAAGTTGTATGGTTTGCAAAAAGGTTAGGATCCACTTCCATTTAAGTCTTAACAAACCCCTCCAACGAAGTAATAGATGATACATTAGGAGACGAAGATGTTATCATCAAATAGATCTTTCCCAAGAAAACAAAGGCACAATCCCCGAATGTGGGCACTACAAGCCAACTCTTAACACCATTCCTCAGACATTTTTCATTTTTGTTGTTCCTTGTTTTGACTTACGGATTGTTTTAATTTATTTTTTGTCAGGATTTTTGGGTGTGTTTTTATCGTTTTTTCCATGTGAATTGCTCCCTTTGTCATCGAAACCATGTTTCGAATTGATAGCCCTCTCTAACTTGTCATATAGATATTTTTTCTTCTTGCTACATTCCATTCTAACTTTTTGATTTTTTGCTATTAATTTCTAATTATGGTTTTGGGTCTTATTTATCCATTTTTTCCATATGAACGGGCTTTATTCTCGTTGGAACTACATTTTGACATGATACACCTATCTGACTCCTCATTATGGACATTTTTCCTTCTTTCCATACTTTGTTTCGATGGATGAGCTTTCTAGAATTAATTTTTGTGTGTATTTTTTTGCCTGATTTTTTCAATTTTCCCATGTGAATGCCCTTATTTGTCCTTGGAAGTCCCATTTTGTTTTGCTTATTTGCATGCAACCACTCGGGTTTTTATTTTTCCATGCGCATTGATGCATCTGTGATGTCGTTCTCCTCCCACATGTGTGCCTTATCCGGCGTCTTGATCATTCTAATACGTGCACGGGATGGGGGCCACCTTTACCTATTTTTATTTTATTTTTTGTTTCTTTATTAATGATAAATTCACAAAAAAAATCAAATAAGAACAATAATAAATATATTTAAAATCAACAACAAAACAAAAATCCTCCCTAACTATCTCCTCTCTCTCTCTCTCTCTCTCTCTCTCTCTCTCTCTCTCTCTCTCTCTCTCTCCCCTATTCTTTACCTTGGGGGTACTATTACATCAATGCAAATCATCTTGCTTACCTTTGGAACAATTTGTAGAGGGTGAAATGGATGGAAACCCTTAAGTTGCCAAGATTTATCTATTCTACGAGGCGAGAGTAAATTTGAACATGTTCATCGGAGGGCGACAAATCAAACTAAACCAGGTACATCTACGAAGAGGTCACAAAGGTTATAGTGGCTAACTGAGTGATGGTTGTAGGACACTCCAGTTGTTGCAACTACAAAAAAGATGGATTGCTTGATCTTCCTCTAAAATATAGATTTTTGGATATCCATTTCCAGAACCTTAATTATTATTTAATCGATATATATCACAGTGTCATGCCTAGATTGTAATAGGGAATCCTCTTCCAAGAATAATACAAGCCTCTAATCTTACTCAAATAATGTATTCCCTTCTTATTGACATAAGAAAATGCTTTTCTCTGTCTATCGTAATGAAGAGTGGTTATCACCTTAGTAATTGAGAATAATGGAAAAATATTATCCGTTTTGTTGCACTTTTTTGAAATTTAAGAAGTCTAGATTGGTAAAATCCTAGTGAAAATAGGGTTATTATAAATTGACCATGAAAATTGTTTGGTGTTACTTCAAACCTCAATAGCACAAAAGCTTGTTAAACCCAGCTTGAGACAAAAGAAAAAGAAGTAAAATATGGATGCAATGGAAGAAGCAAGATGGCAAACAAGCAAGGTGCAAGGGCGGCGTCAAAAATCAAGTCAAAGGCAAAAAGAGCATTTTTAAATGCAAGGCACTCTAAAAACTATTGTAGAAGAGCACCAGGTAGGCGAGCATAGGTTAAAGGGATGGCGCCCAAGGGATTTTAGGGCATGTATATAAACTCCAAAAAGTGAATGAGAGCTCATTGTTTGGTGTGTGGCAAAGTGGACTCTTCTTCTTCTCTCTTTCTCTTCTCTTGCTTGCTTGCTTCTGAGTGCTTGAGGGAGGGAGTGTGAGTGAGTGAGGGAGTGAGGGTGAGGGATCTTGGAGGTAAAGCCCTCCACCATCTCCTCTCTTCTTCTTCTTCTTCTCTTCTCTTCTCTTCTCTTGCATGTGGCTATGGAGGATGGAGCTTGGAGAAAGAGGCTTGAGGATTCTTGAGCTTGCATCATGAATCGTGGAGCTATCGGAGTGCTTGAGAGAGGAAGCAACTTAATTGGGCATCAAGGTAAGCTCACTACACTCGTAGAGAGGGATATCGCGTCGGCTACATGAGAGGTAGCCATTAGTGCTCACTTGAAATGCCTGAAGGAATAAGCGGTCCGTGGGTCTTGGCGGTTGAGTGAGAGCTCCCTTTACATTTTGGTTCCTTTGTCGGGACCAATGGATTCAAGCTTGAGCACTTGTGCACTTCGAATCGAGCATCGAAGTAGGGTTCACCCCTGAACAGGTGCTCTTTGTAGGTAGGAAATTTGGGAGTTTAATCTTCGAAACAATTAAGTATTTTGTGTTGTTTTGATGATTAGGCAAGTAGAAGGGAGCACTAAAGTTTTCTATTTTGAATTTCTATTGCATTTAGAGTAGGTTAGAACCAATAACTTGTAGGGAAACAATAGGGTTTTGTTGTTGTGAAACAGGCCCAAACAGGGCATAGATCACAGAAAAAGAGTGCTAGAAGGATTTACCTCACTAGGAGAATGATTGGAAAGGTCAAGCCTTAGCAGGAAAGGGTTTATAACCCAAGAGGTCAAGGAAGAGCTCATTTGCAACTGTTGCATTCTGAGAGAGCTTGAGAGAGAGAGAGAGAGAGAGAGAGAGAGAGAGAGAGAGAGAGAGAGAGAGAGAGAGAGAGAGAGAGAGAGAGAGAGAGAGAGAGAGAGAGAGAGAGAGAGAGAGAGAGAGAGAGTTGCAAGTATAGGACGAATCAAGCGTGCTGATTTCGAGCTCGCTGATCTTGCAGTCTAGGTAGTTCCAGGCCTTCCTTGGTTCTAATCAGTAGTTCTAGAGGGTTGCAAGTTAGGCGACAAACCCTAGGGATCTCCAGCATCAATTGCATCAGCATTCGGGGTTGTGCTCGCCGCAATTTGACCAACAGTCGACGCCCGACTCCTAGAGTCATATCAATTGAACCAATTGGACCATCAGACTCAGAGAGTTAACTTGGTCAAACCAACTGAATCGGACAGTTTGAATCATCCCAATGGACCACCAGAGTTAGATCGTTCGACTCTAGGAATTGGACCTACAGGGCAAAACAAAACTAGGGAAAATTTACTAGTCTTTGACCAAAACCAGCTAGAACCGACCACAGAACCAATGCATAGACCATAGAGTTACCCTGATTGAGCAGAGGGGAGCAGTAGAGACCTAGACAATTATTATGGGCAGCTAGGGAACAAACCTAGAGCCACATTAGGCTATAAATGAAAAAGGGGAATAGTGTGAGTTGCATTTTTTATTCTGCATTCGCACCCCACATCGATTTGATCACTTGAAGTGCACTGAAAAGTCAAAAGCCTGAATTCGCACAATGCATAGAAGAGAGCACGCTCACACATCCACCTAGTGAGTTTAAGTTGAGGAGTGGTTGTAACTAATAAGGAAATCACTCAGGCCTAACCATCAGAACGAACTGACTAGTATAGGAGAAGACCCTAAAGCGTAGCTGGGTGATTGAAAACCCCAAGTAGCCAGGACTGACACCATTGGAGGAGTGGACCGACCCGTCGACTTGATCAATCTCATCGACAACCTAGTGGAGCACGAGACCACAAACATGGCAGAGACAAGCACTAATTACAGATGGGATGAAGAGCTTGACCTAGGTGATTTCCCAATAGAAATCCAGTGGCTAGATTGCAAGGTATAGTGACCTACAATCAGGAACAACAAGTCAAAAGCTTGCAATAGAGCATAGAAATGCATGAGATTTAGCAAGTATTGGCCCTGTCAAGCAGAAGTAGGACATGCCCTAATGCAAAGAGAGAAAGAGCTCTAGAAGAAGGCATTGAGCAAGCTTCTACAAAGCGACTATTGGACAATGCTTCCATTGAGCAAAGTGCCACTCTGATGGCAACCTCATTGCTTGCACGATTGGGGATTACTCAGAACTCCAAGAGCCAATCTAAAATCCCAATAGTCACGAAGCAGCTAGACAAGTACTAGCCAAACGATGACCCATATAGCTTTGTAGAGTAGTTTGAGCAAGTCTACGAGGTCAATGGCCTCACCGATATGACTCAATGATCACAAGCTTTTGGCCTATGCTTAGGAGATAAGGGTTTGATACATGAGTCTAGACGTTGTTGAGTAGACTGACTTCAACAACCTCAAGAGTCTCTTCATTAAGAGATTCTCTGAGCCTGGGTACTCCAACAACCTTCTAGTGAGGCTGATGAACGTCAAGCACAAAAAGACAAGGAGAACATAAGAGACTACATCACCCACATGTGGAGTCTCTTCAAGAGAATCCCTACTGGCGAGTGACCAGCTGAGAGAGTAGTGTCCACAGTTGTCATCAATGGGATACGAAGTGAGGAACTCTACAAGGCCTTGGCAGGCAATTCAAGCTTGTAGCAAGATGCACTAGCTAGGGTATTTGACAAGGCAATTAGAGTGGATGACGAGTTCAAGGAGAGAAGATCCAAGAGCTCAACTCGAGAGGAGACTAATGGTAGAAACTCTGAGAGAGTTTCAACGTCAAGCAAAAGATCATGCCCAAGTACTCAGGATAAAGGCAGGGGCAGTGACGTAAGTTAGGAGCTAGCAGGAGCTAGTGGAGATGAAGACAGAGCTAGCCAAATTATAAGAAATGATGAGACGACCAACACGCCCTCACACCCAATGCGTATATTGTGGTAGAAACCACCTGCCAGTCGATTGTCAGGACCCAAGGTCTCAACCTTGTACCAATTATGGTAGGTTTGGCCGTGACGCCATGCATTGCATACTGCCAACAAGGAGACTCCCGTACTTGCAACCATATAATCAACCATACCTAGCGAATAGGCCGCCAAACTTCTTCGGGAGGGGAGCCCCATTGGCTCTCTCGGCACCTAATGATGTCAAACCAGTCATTCCTAGAATGGAGATAAACCATATAGACATAGCTAGGCCTCCTGGACCCTACGTAACCCGTCCACCAAGCAACGCTCCAGTCCACTACGTGGAGGAGCCAAATGACAAAGAGCCTTATGTACACCCTTACGTGTCATACGATGACGAGGACAATGCAGTCCTTATGGACTACTAACCAGTGTACTGGTGATGGCGTTAGGTAGAGGTAGAGGCAGAGGCTTTGGAGGGCAGACCAAAGAACCAATCTTGTGTTGGAATTGTGGACATCCAAGACATGTCTCCTCATGTTGCCCAAAACAGGAGTAGGCTAATCAGGGATCTTAGATGCCTAGAGTGTGGAACCACTCACCTGGTTGTGTCGAATGTCCGAGATGAAGACCACCTCATCTAGTGTGGCAAACAAGTCATCTCTACCATTGGGGCTATTTGGAATTGAGACATTTAACGGAGAGGACACACCCATCCCGTTGCATGTCATGACTCGCGTGCAGACAAAGCAAGTTGGCATATCACTGCGCCTGGACCTAGCAACTTAGATGCAACCTCAATCAAAAAGAAAATTCAGAGACGAAGGAGAGAGAAAGTTAATGCAAAGATGACGCTATAAACAGAGAGTGCCACGACACTACTTACCGGGAAAAAGGTGATAGATGCGAAAGCAAAAATATTAGCCCCAAAGATGGCTGAGAAGGGGAGTGTAAGGGTCATGCCAACTTGAGGCCATCGAAAAGGTCAGGGAGTGGGTAAAAGAAGCCCAAGAGCACCTAAATGATGTTGATCCCATACTGAAAGATGAGATCGATGATCTCTCAAGTGTAAGCACACCAGTCTTGCCTCCATGACCAAAGTTGAGAGATGCAATTGTGCCACAAGCAGTGCCGCTTAAACAAAGCCTACATGCTGGGACAACAAACCAGTTAGGGCCATTGACCAAGGAACGCAGAACTAGGAGAGAAGCAAGTAGGCAATGACCTCCTCACCACACTAGTGCACCCGGGTGACTTTAAGCCCAGGTGAACTACTTAGGTAGCATCCAATGCTATGGTGGGAACTGAAGCAATGGGTTGAAGAACCAATGGAGCAAGGGTGAGCTGATCTACACGATCACAATGCAATAACCTAGATACCCAGTCTGATGGTGCACTCGGTGCCCAAGTCCTTGCACGCCAATGCTTTTTGGGAAGGCACCGAAAGGCATGAAGTCTTATCAGGGAGACACCACTAGAAAGGGAATTGTAGATATGGGAGCAGGAGTTAGTGTGTTGAGCCATGCAGTACTCTAGGACTGGGATAATCTACCTATTGAGAATGCTAGATTCAGTGTCACCCTAGCCAATGGAATGAAAGTGCAGCCATTTGGAGTGTTAAAGAGCTGGCCCTTGAAGATCATAGGAATCCAATTCTCTATTGACTTTATAGTTATGAAGGGAGTGGACTATGACATCCTGTTAGGCCGCCGGCCCTGGATGCACAATGCATGGGTCATAGAAGACTGAGGCAATGGTTTAATCTTCTTGGGCCATCGAACAGAAGTAATAAGAGTAGAGATGGAAACATGGAAGACCGCATCAGTAAACTTAGATGCCATCTCCACCATGCTGAAGGGTAACGCGCAGATTAGAAACTCTTATGGGCCACTCACAAAGTATATCCCTTGCCCAGAGGAGGAGCGAGATTGGACACATGTACTTGCTACAATCGATTTGCCATTCTCAGATGAGGAAGAGGATTACAAGCAAGCTGCAGAAAAAGAGAGAGTGCTCAAGAAGGAGCCTATAGTGCCACTCTACATGATGGTGGCCAGAAGCCCTTATAGCCAATCCAAACTTGGTCACGCTTCTTGTCCTTAGCGATAGGCCAGAACTCCAAGAGGTCTTAGAGTACCTGATGGGCAAGTTAGCTAGCAACCCTGTTGCTAACTTGAAACCTCTCAACCATCTCTTGGATGAACCCAAGTGGCGGTGGACTAAGGTGCACAACCTAACCTTAATGTACAATTGGGCCTTAATCGTTAATAAAAAGGAAACGCTACGTTGAGACTTAGGAGATGATGAGCAATTGGATGAGGATAGTTCTCACGATGAATACAAGGACTATTATTCCTTCAGTGATGACAAGAGTGAATATGAGGACTACTACTCTTGCAACGCCGATGACAGCTATCCACTACACGAACCTCCTTTGCTAGAATCCCCTGTCAATATACGAGTGGTCATTATCAGGGAAATCGAAGATGAAGATGAGAAAGTTGTAGCTCCAGCTTACCTGCGCATGACTGTCATTGCCAATCAAACACACACATTTGAGGCTTTGATCGATGAGGGCACTGATTTTAATATCTTAACTCACGATCATTGGGTTCAAATTAGCAGACCACAGTTTCAACCCACCATGCCAAACTCAGCCCATTTGGGAGTCAATCATGTGCACTTCTGGGAAAATGCAAGGTTTTAGTCTCTATCGATTCTAAGAGCTCACCCATGGTCTTTTATGTGTTGCCAAACACAAAATATGTAGGCATGGAGTTGCTATTAGGATGAACCTTTAAGAAGCAGGCTCATTGTAATGCCGACTACCTATCATAGCGTATTCACCTAGCCATTGGCAATGTACGAATCATCACAACTTTTAGCAAGGGCTTTGCGACCTCAACATCATAGTATGCAAAGTTATCGATAGAGAAACCCACCATCAAGCCTCCGAAGAAGGGGGTCGTGATTCTTCACCCCTCGCCGAACCTCAGCACCACCAAAAAGCTAACCACGAAGCTAAAACCCTTGAACATCAGTTTCAAATGGGTACCAAAACATCCAAAACTGCCACCTAGGAGCACCAACCATGAACTTGCAAGGCTAGGAACCTTCCCTCGAAACCTAGGAGGCCCAAAAGAAACTATAGGCCTTAATGAATGATCAAGCCTCGATGGGTCCCCAAGACCTTATTGCAAGCGCAAGGGTATTACAAGGGTAATACCTAGATTTGGGTACCTAAAACCTTGACAGCCAAGCACACTACCCAAAGGCCACACTCAAGCTTAACCGCACGAAGCATCACAACGAATCCACCATCAACACCACAAAGGCCCCTAGCTGTAAGGCCTATGGCCCCTCCAAAACCTAAACCCATCGCAACTCAAAAAGTTTATCGACCCAAATTGTAGGCCATTTCTCCTAAACCGCCTCAACCTTGCCCTACTAGTACCCCAACCGCCACCTAGGCATTTGGTGGCGTGCCACCCACCACACGGGCTGCGGCTTGTGCACCACCCCAACTAGAGTTGCACCCAGAAACTGTGGGACTATCTAGCCCCATCAAACCTCACCCACTTGTCGGCCTTAGACCCTCTTACCAGCGGAGATCCATTCTAACCCTGGCCACTAACCTAGCTAAGAATACAAGCGATGACTTGGTTGCCTGCCTTAGATGCTTGGACGCCACATTTACCATGCTTGCTAAGAGTTATGATCGGTTGGATTTAGGTCTTTTAGATGAACCTTTAGCAACAAAGGTGCATACGCTACCTTGCTCATGGGAAGAATTTGTTAAGGTTGTCGACGGAGCAGTGGGATGCCAGGCAAGTCTTCTCTGCCCTAAGAACAAGAGTAGTCCAGTGAAAGGACTATGAGTTAGGACAAAGGAGAGCAAAAAGCACAATCTGGCCAAGGGAGGGCTAAGAAGTCAAAGAAAGGGACTCCGCAGAAGAAGGCGTAAGGAGAGAGGGGGAAGAAGGAGAAGACCGACCTACAAAAAGCACAAATGAGTCCAAAAGCATGAAAGAATGATGAAAGAAAGAAGAATGAGACAATGACAACCTCTCAGTTAGGGAGAACCTGTCAAGTATCCATCAATCAAAGAGAGATAAAGGCACTAAAAGGGAAGCTTGAGGCCAAACGAGGAGAAGACAAAGATGGCAAGCAAAACTCGCAGTGGAAACACACAGCCTCATGAGCCTACGATGCAATTTGGATGAGCTAGTGGCACTAAACAAGGATCTGCAAAAAGAAAATGAAAAAATCAGAGTTGCATAGAGCAGCTAGCAGCACTAGAAGAAGGGAGAAGCTGACGACATCTAAAGCACATAGCAAATATGGAACAAAGGCTAGCCTTGGAGCTTGAAGGACAATGGTACTAGAAATGAGAGATCGAAGAAAATGAGAAATGGCTAAGGGCGTTAGCCTGTAGGCACAACGAAAGTTTATAAGACATGAGGAAAAAAGTAAATGATTGGGTAAACAGAAGCGAAAAAAGAGTGAGCACCTTAGCACATTGACTAGCCCTTGCAGAAGGTGACAAAGTGCTAGCAAAATATAGGGCAGAGGCCGCACATGTGACCTTGAATGCCCAACAACACGCCTTCCTTCGCACTCTCTTGGACGCCACACAATTTGAGGAAGAGGAGGTTGCTGAGTCCTTAAAGAAAAAATTTAACGATCACCCGCAGGGCTCTAAGGCATGGGCTACACATCCAAACACAAATTGCAGGGTCCACAAAAGCAGACCACCACAGCGTAGGATAGAAGAAAGGTGAGGGTCAACCAAAGACGCAGAACCAAGTTTTGAAAGGGGACAGCAAGCAGTGACTCTTTAGAGGGAGGTTTTTATGACAAGGATGCCCCCACCACTCTTGTTGACCTCCAATGCCGGCCAAGATATCTATTCTATGGCTGGATCAATGTGGCAAAAAAAGAAGCGTACGAAGGTCACAATCACTACACCTAGGGGTTCTCAAGTTAGTAACGTCTAGTGGCTTCGGTCGACCAGCTTCGTCTCTAATCCCCTAGCCCATTTTAATTTCCCACATCATGCTTAGGACACATCAAGGGCAGGACATACCTAGGGAGATAATACTCTTAGACATGTCACCCTAAGCTACACGCAACGCACCTCCCTTATGCACAAATTGGGTCCTCATGTGTGGGACAACACCCAGGTTTGCCTAGAACCTAGCTCCTAGTTTCATTAGCATGAGCACAATGGACCACATAGTAAGGTAGACATTCTACCTAGGTGTAGCACACTTCTTCTCTTTTTAGGTAATGCCAGATGCCACAAACCACCAACATCGGAGGCCCCCACAATCCATTTGACATACCCTCGGCCTCCAACAATGTAATAATTGCCAAGCCTCTCAACTAGCAATAATCCACGCAAGGCCCCATCACCAACTAGACAACCACCCTTCCAAGAACCAAGCCCTCATCACCAAAGTCCCACAAGTGCCATGGGATTGGCACTTGCCTAGGAGGAGGTAATGTTAACCCTAGCTCGAGATTGAAGAAAAAGAAGTAAAATACAAATGCAATGGAAGAAGTAGGATGGAGAACAAGCAAGGCGCAAGGGCGGTCTCAAAAATCAAGTCAAAGGCAAAAAGTGCATTTCTGAATGCAAGGAGCCTTAAAAACTGTTGTAAAAGAGTACCATGCTCCCTCCTGTGCAAAATATCTTGTGCAAAATGTAAAAGGTAGGTGGGCATAGACTAAAGAATAGGGCAAGTAGAATGGAAATGGAAAAGAGGACCTTACCATAATGGCTGGTCATGTAAAAAAGGGATGGGTGCCCAAGGGATTTTAGAACATGTATATAAACTCCAAAAAGTGAATGAGAGCTCATTCTTTGGTGTGTGGCAAAGTGAACTCTTCTTCTTCTCTTCTTCTCTTCTCTTGCTTGCTTGCTTGTGAGTGCTTGAGGGAGGAAGTGTGAGTAAGTGAGGGAGTGAGTGTGTGAGGGTAAGGGATCTTGGAGGTGAAGCCCTCCACCATCTCCTCTCTTCTTCTTCTTTTCTCTTCTATTCTCTTGTCTTGCCCGTGGCTATGGAGGATGGATCTTGGAATAAGAGCCTTGAGGATGCTTGAGCTTGCATCATGAATTGTGGAGCTATTGGAGTGCTTGAGAGAGGAAGTGACTCAATTGAGCAGCATCAAGGTAAGCTCACTACACTCGTAGAGAGGGATAGCGCGTCGGCTATGTGAGAGGTAGCCATTAGTGCTCGCTTGAAATGCTTGAAGGAATAAGCGGTCCATGGGTCTTGGCGGTTGAGCGAGAGCTCCCTTTACAAAGCTCAAGAGAAGATATTCTCAAACAGTTTAATCTACCAGAATTCGATGGTAAGGGGAAGGATACTACCGAGGCAGAAACATGGATAGAATCTATGGAAGATTATTTCATTGTTGTAGGGATTGCACTATCAAATCAAGAAATGATCGCAAAACTGAAACTAATGCCTATCTTTGGTGGAAACAACGGTGCAAGGTCCAAGGGAAGTGCTCAAAACCACTATCACCTAGGATAGGCTTAAGGATACTATATGTGGAAGATATCTTCCACCCACATATCGGGCCCAAAAGATGAATGACTATTTCAATTTGGAGCAGCTAAGCCTAAGTCTAGAAGCTTACTACTTCAAATTCGTTAACACATATAAAATATGCACCATTGATGGATATTTCACAAGTATCCAAATTTTGTAATGGTCTAAATCTACCCTTGAATACATGTCTTGAGTCAATGTGACCATCAAATTTATAGGATGCATTGATTCAAATGGCCCCAATAGTTTGAGAGATGAAGGAAAAGCCAAGAAATGCTAAAGCTTGGAACAAAAACCATCTAAACAAGGGCAACTCCCAAGGCTACGTGAAAAAGAGCCCAAGGACAGTATCAACCAGATAGGGCAAAGAGAGCCAAGTCAAATGTGGTGGGGAACTTTGTTCCCACAGGAAAAGACAATTAGGCTCCAAGGTGCTTTTATTGCAAGGAACTAGGACACTTTAAGAGATAGTGTTCAAAGTTTGGCCCAAACAACCACCAAGGGTAGTTTTGAGGGCAGGATCAAGCCACTAGGGATAAAGTTGCTAGAGTAACCCTAAAGGAGATCAATGATGATAAAAATCATACAATGGAAATCAAGATGGAAAGAGAAAGAGTACATGCCACTCTCAATAAGAAGGATCCGAAAATTGCCTATCCTTGCTAATCCAGATACCAACAAATTATCAAGGTAAACCCTTCCAAATTTTAACTGACTGTGGGAGTACCCATTCTTTCATATCTTTTTTCAACACAATAGACTAGCAAGGTAGAATTTAGTTTGGGTGGCAATTCTTCCAAAATGGGCTTTCAAATCATGAACCTTAGAGCTTACAAATGCCTACTAGGTATGGATTGATTAATTCCAAACAACATCTATATCCATTGTGGAAAGGGTCAAATTACATTTCAAAACCTAGAAGGTAAACAAGTAATCGCTCAGGGAGAAGTAGGAAAACCTAAAGTTGAGTTGGCTAAAGCTTCACAAATTGTGAAAGATAGAAAGGATTACCCATCAATCTAATTAAGCTCAACAAGGCTAAGCAAGATAGTAAAGCCAAGGATCAACCATCTTGGCTAAAAGATTATGCAGATGTTTTTCCAAAAGACCTGATAGAGCTTGCACTGGTGATGACAAGAGGGGTAGATCATGAGATCCAACTCATTCCAAGCACTGCTCCTATAGCCAAGCAACCCTACCGAATGTCGATTCCTGAGGCCATTGAGCTAAAAGAACAACTTGAATAGTTATTAGACCAAGGATACATCCGACCAAGTAATTCACCATGGGAAGCCCCAATACTATTCCAAAAAAAGAAAGACGGAACACTCCACCTTTGTATTGATTACCGTGGGTTGAACCAGGTGTGACAGTGAAAAATAAATATCCAATCCTAAGGATAGACGAGTTGCTTGATGAACTCCAATAAGCAAATATCTTTTTAAAGATCAACCTCAAATCAAGCTACTATCAAATAAAAATCAAGAAGGAAGACATCCCTAAAACTACATTTAACACAAGGTATGATCATTATGAATTTATTGTGATGTCATTTGGATTAATGAATGCCCCTACTATCTTCAACAAATTGATGCAAGACATTTTCAGACCTTATCTTGATGATTTCATCCTTGTCTTCTTCGATGATATCCTAATATATTCCAAGGATAAAGAAGACCATGAACCACAGCTGTGAATAGTTCTTGAAATAATGAGAACTCACAAGCTATATGCTAAAAAGAAGAAATGTGCTTTCTTCAAGAAACAGGTTGAATATCTAGGGTTCATAGTGCCAGTAGATGGCATTTCAGTGGATCCAGCCAAGGTTAAAGATGTACAAGATTGGTCACCTCCAACAACATTTTAAGAAATGTGAAGCTTTCTATGGCTAATGGGTTGGTATAGATTCTTATCAAAGACTATGCCCTGATCGTTGCATGTCTCACTAACATATTCAAGAAGTAGGTCACCATTATATGGACATTTATTGAACAATCCAACTTTGAAAAGCTTAAGCATGTTTGGTAACCACTCCTATTTTAAGGCTACCTGACTTAAGTAAGGAGTTTAATGTCATAACTGATGCAAGTTCTCTTGCATTGGGATGTGTGCTTATGCAAGAAAGACATCCATTAGCCTATACTTCAAAGAAATTAAAGATCAGTGAAAGGAACTACGCCACTGATGATCTAGAATTACTAACTGTAATTCATGACTTTAAGTTATGGAGACATAATCTGCTAGGTAATAAGTTTTCCTTCGTCATTAATCACAAAAGCTTGAAGTGGATTTTCACTCAACCAGACCTCAACATGAGGCAATGCCAATGGATCAAGATTTTACAAGAATTTGATTTTGAAATCAAATATAGACCAAGCAAAGAGAATGTGATTGTAGATGCCTTAAGCCATAAATCATTTCTGAATACTCTAATCCTAGAGGAACCCTCTAGGGCAAGAACTCTTGCTACAATGATTTCAATGCCCAATAACCCTATCATAGAAATGGCCAAAGAAGAAGCAATGAAGGATCTAGGCTATCAAAGAATGCTAAGAGAAATCCCCATTAAGGATACAAATCCAAAACTCAAGTCGAAGTATCAGGATTTTTCCATAAATGAGGAGCTTGTCTATTTCAAGACAATGCAATATTTTCCTGCTAAAGTCAGAAGCTCAAGAAGAAAATACTCTAAGTAGCTCATAATTCTCCATTTTTGGGTCATCCTAGATATGATAAGACTCTTAATGCAGTAAAAAAAAGCTTCTAGTAGGAAAGGCTCAAGGGTGATCTACTTAAGTATGTTATCGAGTGCCTAAATTTCCAGCAAATTAAAGCTGAACTTGTCAAGCTGCTAAGCAAGCTCTAGCCACTTGACATCCCTCAAATGAAATGGAAATATATTAGAATGGAATTCATATTTGGATTACCCGTGATACAAGGAGAGTATAACTCAATTATGGTAGTCATTGATATGTTAACAAATGATACATACCTTGTTCCTATAAAAACCAATTACAAGCTTCCAATATCGCCAAACTTTTCATTGAGGAAATTTCTAGATTACATGGATTACCCCAGAGAATCATTAGTGATCATGATTCTCTCTTCACATTAAACTTTTGGAACATGTGGTTTGAAGCTCTAGGAACCCAGTTATGCTTCAATAATGCTTACCATCCCCAGGCTGATGGTCTGACAAAGTGGGTTAACCAAGTTATTGAGGATATACTTAGAGCTTATTGCAACAAGGAACCTAAGCGGTGGATCCAATACCTACCCTTAATTGAATTTTCCTACAATGCATCATATTGTCAAAGTCTTCACATGACTCCTTTCCTGGCATTGTATGGGCAAGGTTGTCTTACACCACTAAGTTTTTTTGATCCTACCCTATGGGTAGAAGCATCTAAGAAAATGTCAGAAGAAATGGATCAGCAATAAGTAAAAGTTATCAGGCAAGATATTCAAGCTGCCAAGGATTGACCAAAAGCATATGCTAATCAACAAAGACAAGAACACATTTTCAATGAATGTGACATGGTTTTTATTCAAGTTCACCTGAAGAAAAGTTCCTTATATCCGGGGGAATTCAAGAAGCGATGCCCTAGATATTGTGAACCATATAAGGTGCTAAATTGTCTAGGATCTATGAAAAATGCCATGTGTACAGTCGTTATGGCTAGTTAAGTCCAGATCAGAATAGACACGTTTAATAAGTTGGGCAAGTCAAAACTTGACTTAAGAAAGATTAAGGCCAATTTTAAAAAAAACTTAAGCTTTTAAAAAGCTTACTAAAGGAAGGAGACGACGATGTGAATCCGCTGCCCCCTCCTTTTTCACAAATTTGTCTTGATATTTCCCTCCTCTCCAAAATTGAAAATCTGAATGACAAAAAGAAAGCATCAAATTTCCCTTCCCTATCTCAACAAAAGACTCTAGCAATCTTCCCCTTTTCTTAGTTCAGCAAGAGGTCCAGATTGAAGGAAGATCACCCAAAAGGCAAGCGAATCAGTCATAGCACCTTTAGTAGCCTCTCTAGACCTCAAAGAATAGATCGCCAGCATCAAATTGCATCTCAAAAGCATTTAGATAGCTGGATTGGCAAGATACCCTCCATAAAGAACTCCTCTTCTTGGCCACAACTCATGAGACCCCCCCCCTTCAATTAAATTATAAATATGGGCCATGAGAAGCCATAAAAGACATTAGCTTGAATCAAGGGAAGAGTCCCTTCTCGAATTAAGAGAGAAGAGAACGAGAGAAAGGCAAGTCGAGAGTGAGATAGATAATTCTTATTGCAAAGACAAGGGGAATACTCTACTGTCTTTCTAATTCAAATTCAATCTCTTCTACCTTCATTCCATTATAGAAACGAGAAGAAATCAAGACTCTACTCGATTTCTTCTCAATTCCTATTTTCGCCATCTTTATCGATCAAATCAAGATGACCCATAGCTCTATTATCGAGGTCTTCTCTACAATTTCTTGATCGAAGACCATGGCCCTAAAGAGAAAAATTGCAAAGGTTGTGGAAGTGGGAGCTGCTAATAATGTTGCAAGTATGACCACTACAAACAAAATGGCAAGTACCTAGATTACAAACGAAACTGTGAATACCAACAACAACCAAGCGCTCGTCTCGTAAATCCCCAAGTGTCATATTTGACTAATATTTTAAATATTAAATATAGTGAATAGATCATCATCTCATAAACTAGCAAATGAAAATTGCAAGGCTTGGTGTAGGCCTTCTTTGGCCCCCATTTGTGCCCCCTTTGGGCCCCATTGTTGACACGTGGGACAGCAGGCCCCCCAGCTAGCTCACGTTTTTTTTGCGCATGTTTCAAAATCTGGCCCAAAAATCACTCTTTTTGTCATATCTTGGGCATTTCAGAACCCGATTCAGGCAAGGTAAGAGTCTAAGTTGGGGTTTTTGGCACTCTTTGGATGCAATGGTGATGTCGGATTTGCCAAATTCTGATGATAGAATATTTTGCAACAGATTTCAGGTCTGAGATAGCATGTATTTGTATGCCTATGGCTTATGTGATGCTTCTACTGATGTCTATTGGTACCGGATCACTTGTGGATGTTATGCCTCTTATGTGAGACGCATTTGGAGCTGATTTAGCCCAACCATTGACTGTTTTGAACAATCCCAGATCTGTCCAAAATAGGGCAGCCACCTATTACTTCAATTTTATGCTTACAGGTCTTGGCATTTGATGCCCGATTATGCCCAGTTGGTGCCTATACATACGGGAATGTATGCCTATGGTTTGCCTATGGATTTGAGCTTGGATTGAGCACTGATATGCTCGATTTACAGAGGTTATATGCTGCTAGAAACTTCAGGGCTGAAGCTATTTATGCTACAGTTGGGTTATGCCTATTGGTCACGGGGTGCTCCCGGCTACTCGGTATGATATCATGATGTATTTGGACTATGCCACATGTCTTGTTTATGCTTCGGAATGCTTTTGAGCTGAGATTAGAGCTCGATTTGGGTTTGACAGTCACTGCTTTGTAGCTGGCATTTCATCTATGACATGGTTTATGTCTAGGCTACCCAGTACGGGTTATGACGTCTTGGTGAATGCTTTATGCTTTGGCTGTGGATGGTAGTTGTTTGAGCTCGTCTCAACATTCATTTGAGTATTCCCTTGAGCAGTTGGACATTGACTTGGATTTTTCCGTTACGACTTGGCTTTTTCCATTATGGCCTTGGATGCTATTGAGGCATTGTCTTGGTTACCTATCTTTGGTACTTTGACTTGGTTTGCTTGAGTTGTTGAGCTCGTTTATCTGCCTTTTGAGCCAATGGGAGCATCTTGTATGCTTGACTGACATTGAGCAGGAGGTTTATGCTATTTGAGAATTTTGCAGATACTTGAGACTTTGGGATCTCTTACACTTACATATTGCATGGATCATGCACCGATATCTTGGAATTGCTTTTGACCTAAGCTTGGGCTTTGCACTCTTGTGAGTATACACCTACTGGTGTCAACTTGCCAGTATTATGTATACTTTGCCCTATTGTCCAGGGGGTATGCCTACTCACTGACGGATGCTTTGGTGACATGTTTGGGTGTTTGCTCACGGTCTTGATGACTATTTGGTGCTGATTTATGCCCGTTTATGGCTAGTCATGTCTTGGCTGTCATTTCTTAACTTAGTACAATGATTTGTCAGCAATTGCCTCTCACACTACCCTACTGTCATTTATTATAACAAGCATATAACTCCGGAATGACATGGATTTTTCATGCTGAAATATTCTAAAATGATGTACTTTCACTAGTATTGGTGGGCAGTAGCTTTGGTTACACTTTTCTCGCCATTTTCTCTCGATTTTGGTGATTTTTTGGTCATTTTCTGTAGTAACCAGCAAGCAGTTTTGAACTATCTACAGTCTTCCAGCCTACATTATGGCGAGTTCATCCACTGATCAGCTAGATTTGGCAGGTGTTGGTGCAGAAATCATAGATCAAACCATTGAGGTTCAGCGGGCAGCCGCCTGCAACTATGCCAGATGAGGAATGGTTTGAGCTTGATAAGTTATGCAAGTCCACTATTGTATTATCTCTCACAAATCAGGTTCATTACAATGTATTTGAGGAAGAACAGAGTGCATGGCAATTGTGGGATAAAATCAAGAATCTCTATGATAAGAAAAGTCCTGCGAGTCAGATGTATTGGCTGAAGCAGCTTATGGATCTGCGCATGAAGGAGAATGTGACCATGTCTGCTCACTTGAGCCAGTTCCATGCTATACTCAAGAACTTGACTTCACAGGACATCACTTTTGCAGAGGATGTCACTTCACTTTTCTTGCTTAGTACTCTTAATGAGTCATGGGATGTATTCCGCACTGCATTATGTGCCTCTACTGCTACCTTGAAGTTATCTGATGTTGAGAGTGCTCTTCTGCAGGAAGAGGTTAACCGTAAGAATTTGGATGCCTCTCGTGTGTCGCATGCTATGACAGTTAGAGGCAAGAATGATGGATATGGAAAGCATGGCAGTGGCAATGGTTGTGGACGGGATTCTCAGAAATCTCGATCCAAGTCTCATGAGAAGTCACGTAGCAAATCTCGTGGCAGGAATGCAGATGTTACTTGTCACCATTGTGGAAAAAAGAGCCATATTAGGCCATAATGCCATGAACTACGCAATGAAAGACGCAAATATAAGGGGAAAGACAAAATGCAGGATAAGTCTTCTGATCGCAGCATAGTGCCTACAAAGTTCAGTGTTAAAATTGAAGAGATCAATGTTATGCAGCTTGAGGATGTTAATGATGATGATTATATCCTTGCAGCTTCTTTTAGTGCTTCGCAGATAACAGAGATACACTCTATGTATGCACAGTGTTGGCTCTTGGACTCAGGTGCATCCTTTCATTTGACACCTTGCCGAGAGTGGTTTCATTCATACCGTATTGTTTCAGGTTCTATGCACCTAGGTGATGACAGCTCTCTTGATATTGTGGGCATTGGTGATATTAGGCTGTAGTTTCCTTATGGCAGCTGTTTTGTTATGCAGGATGTACGTCATGTACCTGCTTTGACACACAGTCTCATGTCAGCTGGACAGCTTGGTGACGCAAGTTATCATGTATCTTTTGGAGACTCTGCATGGAAGATAATTCATGGCAGATTTGTGATTGCGAGAGGTGCTAAGGCTGGCAGCCTCTATCCCTTGATTGTATCCGCTTCTTCCCTTGATCATATTTTGTCTGTGGGTTCTATCCCACATGTATCTCTTTGGCATGCCCGTTTGGGCCATATGTCTTTGAAGGGAATGAAAATGCTTTTTGGTTTGCAGTACTTACCGCCCCTTGATTATGCATGTTTTGATTCATGTGAGCATTGTCTTTATGGCAGGCAGACTAGGTCTACGCATAAGAAGTCTAGTAGGCCACGCGTGAGTGAGCCCTTGGCATTGGTACATTCGGATGTCTGTGGGCCCATGCCTTGTTAGTCTATGGGTGGTGCAAAATATTTTGTTGCGTTCATAGATGATTTTGCACGGAAAGTTTGGGATTATCCCATTAAACTGAAATCCGATGTCTTGGCTGTGTTTCAGAGATGGCTTGCATTGGTTGAGAACCAGTCTGGATATAGGCTAAAATGCCTAAGAATAGATCATGGGGGTGAGTATGTCTCATGTGCTTTTGAGCAGTTATGTGATGAGGGGGGTATTAAGCGTTAGTTGACCGCCCCCTACACTCCCCCCAAAATGGTCTGACTGAGTGGATGAATAGAACCATCTAGGAGCATGTATGCAGTATGCTTAGCCATGCAGGCCTACCACAGAGCTTTTGGGATGAGGCGATTAGTACAGCTGTGCATGTCATAAACAAATCACCCTCTAGTGGTTTGGATTTCCAAGTTGCAGAGGAGGTATGGATTGGAAAACCTCCCTCTTATGCGCATCTCTGTGTCTTTGGATGTGAGGCATTTTGCCATGTGCCCAGGGACAAGAGAAGTAAGATGGATCCTAAGAGTGTCAAATGCATTTTCCTTGGTTATGGGGATGCAGGCGAGATGGGTTACCGTCTCTGGGATTTGTAGGCGCGGAAAGTCATTCATAGTCATGATGTAGTCTTCCATGAAGACAAGACGTATCGGTAGCCTGAGAGAGTTGTTGAGATCTGTAGGGTCATATTTCAGGAGGAGCTGAGAGCTCTCGCACAACTAGTTGGACAGCCTACCACTGCAGCAGATACTCATGGTCAGGGTGTTGGACATGCAACTGGGCAGGTACCAAAGCCTATTGTGAGACAGTCTACTAGAGACAGATGTCCACCTGATAGATTTCAGCCCTCGATGCATTATGTCTTGGTTACAGATGTAGGAGAGCCATTCACTTATGATGAGGCTATGCACAGGGGTGACAGTCACTCCTGGGAAAGGGCTATGCAGTCTGAGATAGACTCCTTGCATAAGAATGACACTTGGAATTTGGTTTCCTTGCCTACGAGCAAGAAGGCTTTGCCATGCAAGTGGGTGTACAAGCTGAAAAGTACCCTTGGACACCCCAAGCCGACATACAAGGCTAGATTGGTAGCAAAGGGTTTTAAGCAGGAGCATGGTGTGGACTTTGATGATGTATTTTCTCCTGTGGTTAAGATGACCACCCTGCGCTTAGTCTTGGCTTTGGTTGCTCAGCTTGACTTGGATTTATACCAGATGGATGTCAAGACAGCTTTCTTACATGGGGTCTTGCATGATGAGATTTATATGGAGCAACCTAAGGGCTTTGCAGAACCTGGCAGGGAGCACCTAGTGTGCAAATTGAAGAAAAGCCTTTATGGCTTGAAGTAGGCACCTAGGGAGTGGTATCATAAGTTTGATGCCTTTATGCAGTCATAGGGTTACATCAGGAGTGCTATGGATTCTATGACTTTAAACGAAGAAAGCCGGTGATGGTTCTTTATTGATTTTGGTACTCTATGTGGATGATATGCTGATAGTAGGGAAAGCTCATGATGAGCTAGATGCTTTTAAGGCTCAGCTCAAGAAGAGCTTTGAGATGAAAGATCTGGAACAGGCCGCTCACATGCTTGGTATGCGCATTAGATGCGACAAGCATCAGGGACTCCTCTACTTGTCATAGAGGGAGTACATTCATAAAGTACTTGAGCGCTTCCGCATGCAGGACGTAAAGCCTATTGGCTGTCCATTTTCTTCTTATGTGAAGGTATCACTGTGGCTGATTGTCCGCATACAGATGAGCAGAGGGCGGGGATGGCCAAGTTTCCCTATGCATCCGTAGTGGGCAGTCTTATGTATGCCATGATAGCCACTCGTCCAGATATTGCCTTTGCAGTTGGTGTTGTGGCACGCTATATGGCTACACCTGGCAAGAAGCATTGGGATGCCGTGAAGGGTATCATGAGGTACCTGAAGGGCACTACAAATATGTGCATATGCTATGGCAGCTAGGATACAAGAGTGTGGGGTACACTAACTCTGATTATGCAGGACATGCAGATAGTAGGAAGTCCACTTCCGGCTATGTATTCACCTATGCTGGAGGTGCTATTTCTTGGATGTCCAGGGTGCAGAAATGCATGGCCCTTTCTACTACAGAGGCCAAGTATATTGCAGTCACTGAGGCTTGCAAGGAGGCCATTTGGTTGGGTCGTTTGGTTGCTAACCTTAGTATTGATGCTATCCCTACACTGCATTCAGATTCTATGAGTGCTATTCAGTTAGCCAAGAATCCGGTCTTCCATGCGAAGACGAAACACATTGAGGTGAGGTATCACTTCATTCGTGGGATCGTTGATGGGCGTGGCATGAGATGACATCTTTCCTCATCCTGTTGTACATGTGTACATGTTGTACAATCTTTTTCTTTTTCTTTTCACTCCTCACTAGGGCAGATTCACCTTTAAGTGGGAGGTTGTTGGGGGTAAAGGCACCTCCGCCTAGCTGCCCGTGTATTACTACATTGACAGTCACCGCCACCACTGCACACTGCAGGTGGCGGGCGCCCGTCACCATCACTTTATTCTTTATTCTTTTAGTGACAGTTTGAATAAAGGAAGGCCCGGTCACACATTGTGACTGTTGGAGTTCCCATTTCTTGTCTCTCTCTTTCTTGCTCTTGCTCTCCCGCCATAGCTCTTGAGTGCAAGCTTCGATCCTTCTCACCTTTCATAAACTTAGCTAAGTGGCAATAGCTTCTAATAATCCTTTCGGATTACTCTTTCCCTTGGGATCTAGCCCAATATAAATTTTAACAAGAAGTTTATTTTTCAAATCTTCCCTCTTCGAGGGTTCGGATAACCCATCAATCCTTCCAAGATTGCTAAAGGATTTCTATAAGTAATATTTTTTGTGATTATTTTTTTCCTTTAAATTTTTTTTGTGGATAGGATTCTATTAGTCCTTGTCTAGTGATAACTTACTAGACCCAAAACCTTTTGATATTTTATTAGGAAAATATTATAATAATTCCATCTTGAGATTTTTCTAAGAATTAACATTCACATTTATACCGATTAAAGGTTCTGTCAATTTAGTACAAATTGGATTCAAAATTTTAACTACTTAGATATTTCATATTGCAAAAATCATAGTCTTTGAATCTAGTTCTTAGCAATTCCTATTTGATGTAATAAAATCATAAATTCTTTTCATGTAGTAGAGTAATTTTTAATAAATCTTGTGTAATCAAAATTAATTCTTTTGAATTTTTGATTATCAAGGCAAAATAATTATCTTCAATATTTTTTCTATGCATGAGATTATATGCAAAATTCTACTCTTACTACTATCACGGAGCTTGATAGGCCGGAAGCAAGATCCAGGTGAAGGAAGCTCCAAGAGGTGTGAGCTATGGCCTGTGGACTGAAGTAAAACTCTGAAATAATGAAGCAATACCTCAATGTCAATGCCCTGATGGTGCCTCAATAGGCCAGGAAGAAGCTCGGGAAGCCAGGGAGTGACGGGAGCTCAAGAGAATGAGCTATGGCTGTCGGGAAGGAGACCCAATGTGAGTGGGGAGTCAATGGAAACCTGAGAATGCCACGAGCCAAGATCAAGAGTCGGGAAGCCGTGCTCTGATACCAGCTGAAATGTGAGAAGGATCAAAGCTTGCACTCGAGAGCTATGGCAGGAGAGCAAGAGCAAGAAAGAGAGAGACAAGAAATGAGAACTCCAATAGTCACAATGTGTGACCGGGCCTTCCTTTATTCAAACTGTCACTAAAAGAATAAAGAATAAAGTGATAGTGATGGGCGCCCACCACCTGCAATGTGCAATGGCGGTGACTGCCAGTGTAGTAATACACAGGCGGCTAGGCAGAGGCACCTTTACCCCCAACAGTTTAGCCTTGATATTATCATTCTAAGAAAAGGGTTTATCTTGGAAGAAACTTTATTAAAGGACTATTATATGCAACATATTTGAAGTAAGCTATTTGTGGATGTAAATTAGATTCTAATTTTTCTTAAATTATCAAGATAAAAGATGGATAATCGAGTACAAATGTAATAAAGCATAAGTCACCTTAGTCTAGAGTAGGCTAGGGTTAAGTATAAAATGTGGAGATGTAACATGTGAGGGATCTTTTTGCCATTTTCAAGCAATACATGTTTTCATGTTCCTTCCTCCCACCAATTAAGAGGTGCATGCTCTTAGCCACCAAGATATGGGGTCCATACCATGTCCCACCTTGATATGAGGTGAGTATTCATGTTGCAGCATTCATCTATGATTCTCAGCCTTCCATGACAATATTATTTCATGCCTAGCTACCTTGGCTATGGTTTCCTGGCAAACATGGTGTATTTCTTATATTTCTTTGCAAGTATGGTGTATTTCATGAATATCCAATTATTTGATTTGCTATGAGAACTAGCTATTTTACATTGGTATCAGAGCATTAGTTTAGATCCTGTCAAAAGTCACTTTCATGCATTAGATCTAGTTGTAGTGACTAGGAAGTGAAATTTGCAATTAAAAATGAGTCACAACAACATTAGTTCTTCCATAACCATGGTCTAACATGAAGATCTGTCACAAACTATGACTAAGATAGAGGTTCTTAGCATCAACCAATGGATAATGGCGGGCTTCAACTATTTTGGTAGGTCGTGACCAAAATTTTAACCAAAATTTGGGGTAAGTTGGACAAAATGAGGGTTATGTAACTTAGTTTGGGTTAACCTTGAGTTACTTTTCAAGAACAGGGGTTTCTTCCCTTTTTCTTCAAGTTGGCCTCAAGAATCCATGGCCAAAGACTGGATTAATCTCATTCCCATGCTCTCTATAATGCCAATGGACTCCATACCTTTGCTCCTTACCTCATGAGCTTCAGGTAGAATAGTGATTTGGCTGTATTAACCTTCCTCTTTCTCTCTTCATCACGTGGATAACAATAGCGTGAATTGTGCCAGGAGTATACTCTTGCCTATTTTGTCTTTGTTCATTATCATCTTTCAAGTTCTACATCAAATAGAAGAAGATTATACCTTCATTAACCATTCTTGAAGCATGGGGCAACAATGGAGTTCATAGGAGAAGAGTCTGATGATGATAGTTTATTCCATCTTGAAGCATGCTTAAATTGGGACTTTCTTGTATCAATTTGAAGCTGAAAACAAGCTATCTTGTTGAGAGGTATCTACATCAACCACATTCTTCACATACAAGCATAAGAGGTACTTCTAATCATCTTTAATCTCTCCTTTTGAATCCTATTGTTGAGCTGATCTATTTGATGGAAGAGGGATTAAAATGATCAAGAATTTCCAATCATTTTATCAAAATGCATTTCATGAATAATCCATTGAGCTACTTTAGTGATTAATCACTGATTGATCACTTTCATTCACTAAAATAATCACTCTCAATGCTCTAATTTTCATCCATTTTGCCCTAACCCTGATATTGAATTGTTTGCCTCTTGTTTCAATGCCATGAATGAAAATTTTGCCCAATGGTAAGTGAAATAAAAAAGGTATTCCTTACCTATACCCATTTCATTTTCAGCCCTATTCCATCCCAATTCTTGCATATCATGAAATGGCAATATTTTGATTCAGCTATGCATATCATGCTTTGATTGTTAGAATACTAGCTTTGCCATGTATATTTCGACCGAGGAAAAAGGTCGAAGCCGGGACAAGATAGCAAGACAATAGAGAGGTGACCCTCCCTTGCTATTTATAACTCCGTAGGGGTGCACAACCTAGCCCGAAAGGAACTTTGCACACCTTCTGAAGTTTTAGAGCCCATTTAGGTGCCCATCTTGTCATTTTATCCCTCACCACAGGTGGTGAACCATGGAAGACCACTTGGAAAATAGTGGATGAAGATTTGAAGACTAGTGGTACCAAATAGGGCAAATTGTGACATCCTTGAACAGATATACGAGTCTTTCCAACAGGTACCTATCAATTGTAGGTGTTTTTTGGATACCTACAAGTGCCCTACAACCCATCACAAGTCTATTAGTTATTTTGGGGGGTCTACAAGTACTACAAGACCCATTTCAAGGTGAAACAGGGCTTCTGCAGGGTGTTTACAGGTTGCAGGAATTCATAGGACAGATTCACAATTTCTATTGCATGAATTTTTGTCATGATTTGATTTGGGAGCTTAACAGCTTGATTTGAAGAAGGGATATCAAAATTTGATTTGAATCAAAAATTTCAGTAATCAGACTCCAAGAGCAAAAGTTATAGCAATTTTTCTGATAGGGGGTCTAGTGGGACTGCACCTAGACAGGCTGACAGGGGTGCACTGTTTGAGTTCATTTCACACATATACCCTATTGCAAGCTGAGATCTTGCTAAATCTGGAGTATCCCTGCTATATAATCTTCCTTTAGATCAAGAAATCATTGGCATTGGTGCAATACTAAGCAAGTTATTGTCAATTTTCTTCCCTATAGTCATCTTTTACAACACCTATCCATAATGGGCAAAAACAAAAGAAAAAATCAAGTCATGGAGACCATTCAAGAAGACATCATATAATATATCAATGATCAAAACAACACTAATGAAGCCCTCAATCATGACCAACAAGATGATGTTGTAAGCATTGGTAATGCTCGTAGTGCACAAGTGGGTAAAAGGACTTGAAGACTCAAACCACATCTCTCCCACCAAATGTACCCACTTCTCATATTGAAAATACTTCAGCCTAGCCCTCCAATCTAAAAGGAAAGGGGATTGATCAGCCTATAATGTCAACCTTTGAGAAAGGAGAACCATCAACACTAAAGAGTGCTCATTATCGGCCACCAATGTCATCAAAGCATCATGCCCGTCCTCAATTCAATTCAAGACGTGAGGTTACTTATGAAGAAGAGGAGGACCTAAGAGAAGAAGAGAATGAAGAGTTTCATGGATGTGATCCCTTCTACAAATCTTTTCCCTCTCAATCTACCATCAAGCAAAAAGAATCAGACTTTCATGATAAGAGTGGAAGATTTGATGAAAGAAGATCATTTCATGATATCACCAACAAAGACAAGTCATTTCATGGTCAACCCACTAATGGACATCATCATTCTTTTGGATTGGGAAACCGAATCATGGTAGTAATAATTCTAGACCAAACTCTTTTGGAAGAGATTCAATGAATAGAGATTCTTGGAGACAATCATCTTTCGGGCAACACTCCAACAATTTTCAGCCAACCTATAATGAAAGGGAGTACAAAGAAAAGATTACCATTTCCAACTTCAAGGGGGATAATGCATCTCCAACAGAATGGGAATAATGGGTAAACAAATTAGAGATGTACTTCACACTTTTCCCTCACCATGATGAAGCCAATATCTATTTTGTGGCACTCCATCTTGAAGGCTACACGCATACATGGTGGAGATATATGCAAAGAGTTGGTCATAATTTTGCTTCTTGGGAGGATTTTAAGAAGGCAATGTTGGAAGTGTTTGTCTCTCTAATGGAGAAAGAAAGATTGCAAAAAAGATGGTATGGTCTTCAATAAAGGGGCATGTCTGTTCGTGATTACTCTAATATGTTCCTTAATCTTTCTATGTACATTGAAGGGATTGATTATTTGACCAAGTTAAACAAATACATCTTTGGTCTAGATTCAACCCTCTCTTCGAAAGTAGGTGCAATGCAGCCTAAGACAATTCATGAAGCCATTTTATATACTGAAAGGTATGGGCAAAAATATAGAAGAGAATCAATGAGGATTTAGCCAAAAAATACATGGTATTCATTACCTAATCAGCCTTCAAGGGTTGGAGCACATTTCAGTCAACAAAGGGATGTTTTTAGGCAAGAAGGCAAGGGAACTAGTACTTACAACAAGTTGCCTACATATCCAATGGCCTATGGATCAAAACCAAGTGGAGAAAATGGTTGTAGGCCAATGACTGAAGCAAAACAAAGCTTTGCAAGGGCTAAAAATGCACAAAAGGGATCTCAAAACAACACTTACAACAATGTCCTTTCAAATGATCAAATAAGGGACATGAGGGCCAAACGGTTATGCTTCAAGTGCGGAGAAAAGTGGACACAATACCATAGGTTAAAATGCAAATCCAAAAATAGCAAGCTTAACTTTATCATCATTGATGAGTTGAATGAAGATGAAAGTGAAGAGGGGAATGTGTTTCATGTGGAATCAAACCCTATGGTTGAAGAAATGTATAATGAGGATGAAGGAAATAATGATGAATTTTATGATATTGTGGACAACTTTCCTTTTGATCCCGATGGTTCTTTATGTGCAATTTCTCATGATGCATGGACTGGTTGTAAGGGAGCAAACAGCCTTAGACTTGAAGATCTTATCAATGGAAGAATGGTTCACCTTTTGATTGATATGGACAGCACCCATAGCTTCATTAATACCAAATCTTTGCATGGGCTGAGATTGCTTCCTCAACAAATGCAAGTGCCATTGAAGATCCAAGTGGCTAAAGGAGCTTATGAATCAAGTAATGAAGTATGCCTACACACTCCTATCACTCTATCTCCTTCATATACTTTGGAAGTGGACTTGATCACTTTGGAAATGGGTCCCATAGATATTGTCATTGGCTGCGATTGGTTGAAAACCATTGGAAAATTTTGTTTGGACTTGGAAAACATGCTGATGGAGTTCAAATGGAATGGACAACATATAATATTGAAGGGCATTGGTCAAAAGCAAATGGAACTTATCTCTATAGAAAAGATGCATAAAGAAATCAATGCACGGTCATGCATATTTACTCTTTTGCTTGCAAAAGTGAATGAAGAGCAGCCACCAAATTAGCCATCATCTTCTTCAAAGCAAAAGGATCCAAGAATGGAAGAGCTATTGGGGGAATACAAAGATTTATTTCAGCAACCATCACTTTTGCCTCCAAAAAGAGAGAGGTAGATCACCCTATTGACTTGCTGCCCAACACAAAATCCATCAACAAACCTCCCTATCGCTTGTCAAAGTTTGAAAGGGAAGAGGTGGAAAGACAAGTTAAAGAGTTACTGCAAATGGGTTTAATTCAGCCAAGTCAATCTCCGTTTGCCTCTCCTGTGCTCTTGATAAAGAAGAAAGATGGATATTTTCTCATGTGCATTGATTATAGGGATCTTAACAAATCCATGGTGAAGAATAGATACCCGATTCCTCGCATTGATGACCTCTTGGATGAGCTTAAAGATGCAAAGGTCTTCACCAAGATTGATCTTTGTTCGGGCTATTATCAAATTTGAATGAAGGAAGGGGATGAGTATAAAATAGCCTTTAGGACTGAAAGGGGGTTATACCACTTCTTGGTTATGCCATTTGGACTTTCAAATGCACCCGCTACTTTTCAAGCACTCATGAATAAGATATTGCAGCCTTTCTTATTCAAAACAGTCATTGTATTCTTTAATGATATCCTCATTTATAGCAAATCCAAGGATGAGCATTTGATGCATGTGTGAGAGATCTTTGACACATTAAGAAGACACACACTCTTTGCCAAAATATTAAAGTGTTATTTCATGGAAGATGAAGTGGAATATTTGGGTCACATTGTGGGAGAGTAAGGCATTCATGTGGATCCTAACAAGGTGAAATGTGTCAAAGATTGACCTACTCCTATGAATTCTACTTCCTTGAGGGTTTCCTTGGATTGTCTTCATTCTATAGGAGTTTATAAAAAAATATACTCATGTGGCGGCTCCTTTGACCGATAGGCTAAAGAAAGAAGCTTTCTTTTGAGACTCCATAGCCGACAGGAGCTTCAATGAGCTGAAATCTCTATTAGTTTTAGCACCTATTCTTGTATGCCCTGATTTCTCTAAGGAATTCATTATATGTGCGGATGCTAATGGAAGAAATGTTGGGGTTGTTTTGTATCAAGACCATGGAGTTATAGCCTATGAAAGTCGCAAGCTTGATGACAAGGAGCATCAATTACATGTCTATGAACAAGAGATGTTGGCAATTTTGCATGCTATAAAAAAGTAGCATCACTATATATATGGCAGCCATTTCAAGGTAAAGAGTGATCACCCTGTGTTGAAATACTTCCTTTCCCAACCAAATTTTTCCCCTAAACAAAGGAGTTGGCTAGCTGCTCTTCAAAGCTATGATTTTGAAATATCCTACATGAGTGGAAAATATAATGTTGTGGCAGATGCTTTATCACGTATGTGGGCATGTTCTATATCTTCAATTTCAATTGTACATAAGGATTGGATTCATGACATCCAAGAAGAATATTTGCTTGATGAGCAAGCATCAAAGATGATGAAGGATTTCATCAAGATAAAGGAGAAGAGTATCCCAATTTCAATTGGTACAATGGTCTTTTATGGTATCATGGTAGAGTCTACTTGACACCATAATCCTCTTTCAAAGACTGTATTTTGCATGAGGTGCATTCTTCACCTTTAGCGGGCCATCATGGGTTGTTCAAAACATTTGACAACATCCATAAGAGCTTCTATTGGAAGGGCATTTGGCGGTATGTCAAGGATTATGTGATGCAATGTCTTTCATGTCAACAAAATAAAGACTCGTCTCTTCTACCCAGCAGCTTACTTCAGCCACTCCCTATTCCACAAGGCAACTGGGCTGATATCTCTATGGATTTTATTGTGGGATTGCCTACAACTAAGCATGGGTGGAATAAAATTTATATGGTACTTGATCGATTGACTAAATCAGCCCATCTCATCCCAACTAAGGCCCAATTTCCAGCAAAGCAAGTGGCTCAACAATTCATGGAATGTATTTTCAAGCTTCATGGTATGCCAATGAAGACTGTGTCCGATCATGACACTAAGTTTATGGGCAGCTTTTGAAGGAGTTTGTTCTCTTCAATGGTGACTCTTTTGACTTCTAGCACCGCATATCACCCACAAACGAATGGGCAAACCGAAAGAGTTAACAAATGGCTAGAAGTTTATTTGAGGCACTTTTGCCATAAGACACAAAATGCCACCAATGGCTCCATCTTGCGGAGTTTTGTTACAACAATACTTACCATATGAGCATTGGAATGTCTCCTTTTGAAGCTTTATATAGATACAAAGTACAAATACCCTCTGCATTATTTCATGAAGATGTAAATCCACAAGCCCGTGCAAAGTTGGAAAAGATGGAGACTCTCATGAAGCAATGTAAGGAAAATATTCATAAAGATCAAGAGACAATGAAGGTCTATGCAGATGAAAAAAGAAGACATGTGGAGTTTGAGGAAGATGAATGGGTATTTTTGAAGGTTCCCAAGTCACGTTATGCTTCTCTTAAAGGAGAACACAACAAACTTGCTCATAGGTTTTATGGTCCTTACTATATTGTTTAGCGAGTTGAGGATCTTGCTTATCAACTAGACTTACCTTCAAACACAAGAATCCATAATGTCTTTCATGTGTCTCATCTTAAAAAGTATGTGGATCCTCAAATTCAAGTTCTTGAAGAACTACCTCCCTTGGATGATGATGGTTTGATCATCTATGAGCCTGAGAAGATTATTGGTAAGCTGGAGAAGGTTCTAAGGAACCGTATTCTTGTGGAATACCTTGTCAAATGGAAGGGTTTGCCTATTGAAGAGTCTTCATGGCAACAAACATCATATTTGGAACAATTTCCATGGCTTAAGCAAGAGGATAGTTCATAAATAGGGCAGTAAACAAATTGATGTATTAAATTTATGTGAGAAAGTAAATTGTCTCATTGGCATCAAAATTCAATTTTAAAGGCATGCTTGGATACTACATGTTGTCCTCTACAATTCTGTATCTCATACATTGAAATCGGCCACTTCTAGTTCCAAATATGGCCAATTTTGTACTACATCTTGTTTTGGACTGTTTACAGCAGTATGTTCCATTTATATGGTCCTTCATCAACTTCTTTGATCTTCATCAACATGGAGCTTAATTAGAGCATGATTCTAAATGATCCAAGCCATCTTTGTAATCATATTTGTAATTTGTTTCCAATTCAGCTTTGAGGACAAAGCTCTTTTAGGCTGAGATGGCTTGTAATAAAGCATAAGTCACCTTAGTCTAGAGGAGGCTAGGGTTAAGTATAAAAGGTTGAGATGTAACATGTGAGGGATCTTTTTGCCATTTTCAAGCAATACGTGTTTTGAGGTTCCTTCCTCCCACCAATTAAGCGGGTGCATGCTCTTAGCCACCAAGATATAGGGTGCATACCATGTCCCACCTTGACATGAGGTGAGTATTCATGTTGCAGCATTCATCTATGATTCCATGGCAATATTATTTCAGGCCTAGCTACCTTGGCTATGGCTTCCTTGCAAACATGGTGTATTTCTTATGTTTCTTTGCAAGTATGGTGTATTTCATGAATATCCAATTATTTGGTTTGCTATGAGAATTAGCTATTTTACAACAAATCATCGACTGAGGCAATGTTCCTCCCTGATGATGCTAGACCTTCGTAAGGTCAGTGTGAATAAAACCTACTCAAATGGGTTTTTATTTTTGCGTCAGTTTGTATGAACCAACTACAATAATGCGAAAGCTCCTATAATAGGGAATTCTAGTTGGATAGGAGGAGTTGAGGTTACCAAGGATCTCTAGTCACAAATTGCTTAGACTCTTACGAATTGTTAATTACCCTTCAAGCCCAAATAGTATTCTGGAGTCCCGATACTAGTCTAGGGATTGAACTTAGTAAGAAAAATACATTTGGGTTGATATTATGTCCAGTCAAGACAATAAACATTGTAAAAAGATATTTTCTTAAAGAAACTATTCGAGAAAGATTTGCTTTACACTGTTTTTGTGACATGAAATAAAGATGTGTAACAAATCTTGTCACGAGATAATCAACGAAGTTGTCTTTATATGTTGAACCTAAAGTAGTAGGTAATTAGGTAATTAAAAATACTCTATTGGGGGAAGTAGGTGGATGGGTCGAGTCCAACCTACGGTTGGGTGGTCTCGGTTAGCCCAGAATTTTCTCAAAAAGAAAAATTACATTAGTAGATAGGCAAGCGAATGGCCACTAGATATTAGGAAAAAACTAACTTGTATCATTTTAAAGGGGTGGAATGGGATTTTTCCTTATAGGCAGAAGGGTCGATGTGCTCCACTCCCCTTTGTCTCCCATTCTCTTTGAACCAAGTGCAATGCAAGTTTGCTTCAGTTGAAGTAGTCCTACAAGAAGAGAAACTCAAAATACGGATACTAGCTAACCGATAGGTGACTTGACCCATATTAGGAACCCAGAACTCAAGTTGATCCTCGTGAGAACGGCCAAAAACTTCCACTGCAAGGTAGACTCAAGGGAGCCTAGATGGAAAATCTGAGGTATTCCACAAAGTCCCAGATGGCATTGTCTAGGATATCTCTTAATAGACTATTAAGAACGTGCCAACGAGGAAGCAGCTCGAGAAAGCATGTTACATACCTATCCTGCTCCTCCTCCTTGTAACGTGTTCGCTTGTCCACTTGTGGGACACGTCTTAGCAACCCATCAGGAAGAGAGTCTAGAAAGCGCCACCTGGCACTCGCAAGGAATGTCACAGGGTTTGCGATCTAGGTCTTTCCAAGTCTGCCCCGAAGCGGAAGTATACGGCCATTCCCACTTAGGATCGGCCTGAAGTCAGGGTTTTTTTTTCCTATCAGCCAAGTTTCTAGGAAGTGGCTAGCGTCGAGCTCTAGATGAACCACTCTGCGTAGGAACAACGGAGTCGAAGCAGATTTATGCTGCACTTGGTTCATGAAGAATGGAAAACGAGAGGGATACAAAGCTCAACCTCTCTGCCCATAAGGCATAGTCCCATTCCACTCCCCTAAAATAGCATAAATTGGGATTCTAACTCTACTGGCTCTAGGTCTTCACAGTTTCGTTATCACATCTTTTGAGAAAAGTTCCCAGCTAATCGAGACCACCCTTCCGTAAGACGGGCCCAAGTCATGTCCACCGCACTTTCCTTGGGTTGCTTCGTTATCTAATTACCTACCCCATTATGTTTGACATGCAAAAGCAGCTTCCTTAATTACCCAATTTAAACATAGGTTCCTTCACGTAACTTAGGCACTGACATAAAAAAAGAACAAAGTCAAGCAAGTTCCTTTTTCAAGTATCTGATCTTTATTTATCATAGTCTCGGAATACATCAAGTATCTTGCCCGAAGGCTACCCCAGCAATCAGCAGGATTGCTACTCCAAGTTTCGCCCGTAGACTAGTACACGGGCCTCGAGATCCCATCTTGAGTCACGTCGGCCTCTTGTGCGGGATCCAGAGGCAAGGAATTTACGGCCAGAGCCTCCCCTGGCACCCAAGCATCCTCCCGCTCCAAGCAGCACCCACGGAGAGACCTCTCATGGCGGATTTGGTCCATGTGCCCAACGCGGCTAACAACCCCCTTAGAAATGGCCAAGAAGGCAGTCAGAGGTAACTGAACCTGCCTCTCCCTCCAGGCTATTAACCTGAAGCATTAAGTGTTGGCCTTGAATTAGTTCATTGAGAAAAGAAGCTCAAACAATGTACCTAAGTGTACAATCACGATAATTTCTATGGTCGTTCGTACGACCAACTACTAAGGTGCGATTCCTTCTTCCCGAATACTCCCAGCATTCGATCCTGGATCGTTCGCGACTTGGCGAGATTCCAAGGGCTTGCCAAGCTAGGTTGCTTGTTTCCCCTTTTTCTTTGGGTTAGGGTTTATACCCTATCGACCCCAATTTTCATTACCTTAGGTCTCCTTGTACTATAGTCAAATAGATCTTGGATAACCCTGTCGTCCTCGGTTGGTCAATTAGCTTCTTGGCAACTCACAATTTTCCTAAGTTTGACAAATCGGTCCCCAAGAGAGAGAGTTGTAGTAGGGCGACTACTCAACTTCTTAACGAATCTAACTAGTAATTAGATCTCGCCTCCCTTGGCCTAAGATGTAGTAGTAGCATCTTATGATTTAGTTGCAAAAGCATATGACCTTGTAGACTAGTTGCACGAGATAGGTAGCAATGCCTATCTTGAGGAATTGCATCCCTTCGTTTGTCGATATTACTAGTATTCATGTCCTAAGGCCCGGTACCCTCTCTTACTCGCAACATAGAACGATCTAAGTACGAGAACGTTGGATTAACTCTGCAAGCACAATACTAAGCAACATTTTAACTTAACTTAACCTACCTTTCATATTGAAGGTAACTATCATTTCATGCGTATTGCATCCTATATGCTTTTCATCAAATGAAATATAACCCTTTTTCTTTTCATACATCTACTTATGAGCCTGATAGCATCTCCTCCTCCTCAATCACGTTATGATGGCGAAAATGATGGTGGCGGCGTTTGGCAGCAAGGCGAAGTGTTGGCGAAGCAGGGGGGACGTAGCATGTCAGGTGCAGCAAGGGGGCTGGCGCTAAAGACAGAGCAGGGGGGCGGTGCCTGAGACCACCGAGGGGGGGCGGGGGGCTCCCCTTATATAGTGGGGAGGGGGTGGTTCATGGGGGGGGGGGGGGAGACGGCCGTTTAAAGGCCGCCACCCCTACACCTGGGGGTGCATGCTCCCCTCTCCCTCTCTTACTCCCTCTCTCTCTCTCTTACTCCCTCTCTCTCTCTCTCTCCCCGACATGCTGTCAGTAGGGAGAGAGAGAGAGAGGTTAAAAAATTTGAGTTAATTTTGAAAATTTTTAAAGGGGGGGTTCTTATTGTGGGAGCTTCCACTCAACCGCCAATACCCACGGATCGCTTATTGTTTCAAGCGTTCCAAGCCGAGCACTAATGGCTACCTCTCACATAACCGACACGCCATCCATATCTACGGGTGTAGTGAGCTTACCTCCATGCCGTTCGAGTTACCTCCTCTCCCGCGCACTCCGTTAGCTCCACGATCCAAGTGCAAGCTTCAAGCACGCTCCATCCTCAAGCTCCACGCTCCAAGCTCCATTGCCGCGAGCAAAAGAAGAGAAAAGAAGAGAAGAGAAGAGAAGAAGAGAGAAGAAGGTGGAGAGCTTCTCCACCCCACGGTCCCTCACCCTCACACACTCACTCCCTCATACTCTCACACTCCCTCTCTCAAGCACAAGCTCAAGCAAGCAAGAACAAGAAGAAGAAGAGGAGGAGGAGAACCACTTTTTGCTACACACAAGAATGAGCTTCTCATTCACTTTTCAACTTTATATACAAAACCCTAAATCCCTTTTGGGCGGTCATCCCCTTTTCCCCTTTTTTACATAGCTGGCCGTAGCCTAGGCCCTTTTTCCCATTGTCCTTCTATCTTCCTAGCTTCCTTTCCACCGCCCGTCTACATTTACAAATTGCACGGGTGAGAGCCCGGCGCTCCTTGAATTAAACCATGATGCGCTTGCGCTCTTTTACAAAAGTTTTGACTTGCGCTTTTCCTTGTGCGCCTTTCTCCCTTATTTAGGACTCTTCTCCTTGTGCGTCTTTGTCTTCCGTTTCTCTTTGCCTTGGCCTTTGTCTTTGTCTTCTGCTTTAGCTTTTCCGGATTTTCCACCTTCATTCGTTTGAGGGTTAACATTACCCCCCTCCTAGATGAGTGCTAGTCCCATGGCACTCATCGTCGTAGGTAGCAGGCTGTAGCATGCACCGAAGACGTGGGTGACAAGGACGCCTGTGGTTTCCGTGGAGGAGTGTTGGTGATGGTGTGGAAGAAGGTCCTAGGGGCCTATTGGTGGCCAAGGTGGCTGGTGGAAGGTTGTTGGAGTTGGTGGTAGGGCTATTCTATGTTGGGGATTGCATTGATGGCCATCACAAGTGTTGGTTTGTTGGGGATTCTGCACATGACGATTCTTTGCGGGCTTGTCGGATGGTAAGGGATAAGCATTCAAAGTTGGGTGTTGATGAAGAGTGAACGACACTTTCGTTGGAGTCTTCAACACCTGCAATTGAAAACCTCTCATGTGGTCTCTTCTAAGGGTAGTGCTAGTCTTCTCTATTGTGCACAAGACATAGTGCAATTAGTTTGGGAGACAGGTCGAACTCTAAGCAAGCTGAGAGTATTGTCCTACACTTGAGGACCCAAACTGTGTATATACTTCGGTGCAGGTATTATGTGAGTGCTTGTGCATACTTAGATATTACTTAGTTAGAAGACTGCCGGCCTAGTTCCTTGTATAGCAATGGGTCAGTGAAGCAAGGGGCTAAGTTGAAGGAAAATTTTGTCGATGAAGACGGGGAGTACACTTGAAGATTGCGTGAGACATCATTATGGTCTTGTCAAGGCCATGTAGCATAATTGAGCTCCTTGATGTCTAGCTCTTGGTAGCTAGTGACTACTTGTAGTGCTTGAAAAGTATAGTGTACTTTTCCATTGTCTTTCATACCTTGCTTACCACTGTTGATTGTAATGGCATTGAGATGGAGTGCAAAAGAAATGGCAAGTGGTTCAGGGTGACAGGTCTAACCATAGACGAGGCGAGCTCCCTAGGTATGTCCTGCCCTTGATGTGCCCTGAACAATTGTGGGGGATATACAAAGGGCTAGGAAATTAGGGACGAAGGCAGTCGACCAAGGTCACTGGACGTACCTAATTTGAGGACCCCTAGGTATGGTGCTGTGATCGTGTGCGTTTTTTTTTTCTTTTTCTTTTTCTTTCTTTCTTTCTTTCTTTCTTTCTTTTTCTTTTCTTTTCTTTTCTTTTTTTCTTTTTTTCTTTTTTTTTTGGGAAAAGTGAATACAATCAATGCCATACATTGAGGCTGTTAGCCTTTCATTTGGATTGAGAAATGTTGGGATTCAAAGGCTATGAAGAATTGATATTACAGAGATGATTGTGTCACCAACCTTGATGTTAGAGGAACTGTTGTTAAGATGAAGAGATACACTTGAGATTTTGCAAACCTCTTTGTAACATGTGAGACATCGAACAATTGAGGTAGCACTTGGAGTGAGTTGTGCATGGACAAGGGTAGAGCATCTTGCGAATTGAATCCTGGATGATGAAGAGACGTTCGCCCTTGTTGAGAGATTGGCTCCTGCCCGAACATAGAGTTTGGCCAAGAAGGAGGAGGTAATCGATGATTATGCTTTGGCCATGCTCAGTTGCAATATGTGCTTTTTCTGCAGAGGTGTCCTTGGGTTCTCATCCAGTGGCGTTTCCGTCATGGCTTCTGTTTCTTGGTATTCCTGTCACTTCCCTCATAATGGTTCTTTGTGGGGTTAGTGGTCTTGCAGTGATCGGGCATTGAACACTTTCGCACAAAGACATGTATCATCTTACATCCACTTGTCACTTCATGAGAGTATATGCATGGTATATGCCGCAACTATTATAAACTAGTGCAATGCAAGGAGACATCACTTATTTGAATTCCATGGTGTTGACTTAGATACTTATCACCTGCGCTTGATTAGCTTTTTTTTTTTTGCTAAAGACGTGAAATATATATTAAACGCAGATATGAAAAGTTTGTACAATTGGGGAACATGTCAACACTTAACCATTAAATTCAAAAAGTCATGGCCATGTAGCATTTGATAAGCCTTTTATACAACATGGGGCTACTCTATTTGTACGAGGCGGGGTGAGTCTAGGTGGTCGGGCAACTGAGGCTATGCTGGTGAGGGGTTTCCGTGAGGCTGGGCAGGGAACATGTCGGCGAGGACATGAATGGTGTAGTCCCGACCCGCTACCGTTTCCATAATGTCTTTGAACAATTCATTAAATTCTTCTCTATCCCGGGCCACCTTGTCACTTCGTGAGCACCTGGTGCCCGAGCGTGCGTTGGGGGTCTGTGCAACTGGCGTTGCCACATGCTGCGCGTTTCTTTAAGCCTCGACTTTCTTGGCCCAGGAATTCTTCAGCCTTCGTTCGGAACGATGTCGCTTAGGGCCTCGCTTCTTCGCGTACCTCTTGAGGGTGGGCATGTACCGTACTGATGGAGGGGCATGTGTTGCATGTTCCAGTCGGCTGCGGAGAGCGTCCTTGCAAGCTAGCTGCCCTTGGTTCTCCATGTTTTCCTTGCGAGGGGCCTGTAAGAAGCGGATCAAGGATTAGGATTTGTTACATGATTAGACCATTCATATGTAAGGGATTATAGTGCAGGTTATCAAGCGCATAGGACGAGAAGGGGAGGGGTGGGGCATGCAGTGTTGTTGTAGAGGGATGGCCCCCGTGATGTATATTTAGCCTCCTGCCATTAGCAGATCTTGGTTCACGCCGAGTTACGTCGGCTGGCGGTCATGGATTTAGGCAGGGCTCCTCCTCAGAAGGATAGACTGAAAAGGGAAAAAGGTGTATAGAAAGGGACTACACCCTGTTTACACCATCAGAGTTGTTGGTCAAGGCTTCCTATGGCGGTAATGTGGGTTGCATGCCCTTCACTTGGAGGTGGGGATGGTCACACGGCTTTTAAATGCGTGATGAGAGGAGGACTGGAGCTTAGCCTGTCAGACCCACTCTTCTCCCTGTGCTTGACTATCATTGCTTGTGTGTGTTGACATTGTTTATACACGGTGACACAAAAATCAGTGTTTAGTTATATACACATTTATGAATCCATGTCACTTCAAGAGGATAAGAACCAATTGTAGAACTCGGGGTTGTACTGGAGCGTGGCACATGCATCCAGCACTCGTGGCAGCTTACTTAGTACCGATAGATATTTTGCCACATCAAGCAGCATGGAACCTTGTCCGAGTCTACTGGCAACATGTAACTCCTCCTCAGTGAGAACCTTATCAATCAAAGGGCTCTCTAGGCTAGTTCCAACTAAGTCCGTACCCCGAATGTCAATCAGCACACTCGAAGGGAAGTTGGTGCCACGTAGGTTGGGTCTCTTTGGGATCGCCATTTGGCCAATCGCTCCTCGGAGATTGTCATGATTTGGGCTCCTAGTTCGGCCATTACAACGCGGTTTTCACACCAACGCTGTTCAAATTGACTTCGGCCCTCTATTAGTCGCTTTAGTTGCTCTATCTCTAAGAGATTTGGTTGGCAGAGCACATCATTGAATGTTACAGTTAAGCGTAGTTCGTCGGCTTCCTCGTCAGAGATGAGTCGCATGCGTTCATGCATGAGCTTGTTATAGTGCTCGTCAAGGTGTTCTTACTCTTCCCAAGATAAAGGAAAGGGCAAGTAATCTCCAAGATGCTCCTTGGGGATTGTGCCCATGTCCGCAAGGACGTAAACTCGTGCGAACACCTTGAGCTTAGCATCCAACTCAGCTAAGCATTCTGCGATACTTTTATGTTCAACGAGGGCTTGCTCGGTTGCCATCTCATGCAAGGTTCTAGGAGTTTGTCTAGGCTTTAGCATAGCTGGGGGTTCAGGCCTATATAAGCAAGATTGGTCAACGCTAGGATTGCTCATGCTCTTGGGGTTTCCATGTTTCTCTTGAGGCTTCGTTATTGCCTCATGGTTCTCCTTGGGTGTGACTGGTGTGAATTCGTCACCCCGTCGTGGCAGTGTTGTATCCACTCTTGATTTGTCAATGCGAGTTCTATTGTCAGTGGATAGAGTGTTGCAAGCAGCCGTTGATGGTAACGACTGCTTTGATTTGTCAGAGCACACGGATGTGTCTGAGGTTTCACCGCTATTAGGAGAGACATCAATGGATTCACTGGTGGGTGGACTTAATGCTTTATTCCCCAGCTCTCCAGCGCTCTTGGTGTCAATGTTCTTGGGATCCACAACCACCTGTGATTGTTGTTGTCTTCGTTGTTTTCTCCTCTTTTTCTTGGTCAGTGAAGGTGCATCTCTCAATGACTCAAGACCTTGGACTAGGTCAATCGTTGATGTGCTTGGTTGGGCCTCAGCATTCTCTTTCTCTAGTGTGTCCTTATGGGACATGGCCATGGCCTGCTGAATAGCCTCGCTAGGTTGTGAGAGCACAACTACCTCCCTTTTCGGAGAGTCTAGCTCTTCAGCCAACTCTCTTGTGTGTAACTCCTCCAGCCTAGGCTTTAGGCACTTTGAAAGTGCTAGAGTTGTCGAGGAAGTTGGTTGTGACACCTCCTCCACAGGTAAACTTCCAAGGACACGTTCCACAAGGGGCATTGTCACAGCCAAGGGCTGTGACTATTGTGATCCCTGATTAGAAGTAGTAGTAGCTAGTTTAGTGGGCTGGCTACCCTTGGTGGATTGCGGTGTCAAGTCCCTAGGGCGATTGGAAGTGGCCGTGTTTTTTGTTTCCCTTTGAGCACTCATCTGTGTAGATCGAGCATGAGTTGATCTAGTCACATTAGGTTGCTCATGTATATCCTTGGGTCGAGAGCTACAGATGGCGTCATGTCCCACCTCTTGGACATTTGGAAGCTTAGATGGAGATAGAGATTGTAATTGAGCAGTTTTCCTTGACAACCACTGTTGTGCTTCCTGTGTCTGTTTGGAAAAAGAGGATGTAGGAGATCTAGGACTCTTAGGTGGACTTGGCACTGGCTGAATGATTTGCTCGAGGCTATTAGACGATTGTGCCATTTGCTTTGTTGAGCGATCAGCCTTGCCTTGAGCAATGTTGTGCCTATGATGCTTGTTCTCCCCTTGGGAAATCAAAGGCTCTTTGGGCACTAATGATTTTTGTGCATGCTCAATGGCTACATATGACATCTTCTATTTAGCATGCTAGGCTAAGGCTCTTTCCTTCGAACAATCATGTCTGGTTTCTTGCCTTGAGACCTAGAGTTTCTCTTAGATTTCCTCCTGTGCTTCATTGCTTTTGATGCACTCTGGCCTTCAGCTGATAGAGGTGGTTTAGCAGGGGATTTTGGTACCCAAATCCATCGGTTACCTGCGTAGTACCCTTGAACATGTAGCAACGCTTTGGATATCCATCGTGGCGTTGTGCTGACCCTCCATCGATGGCATTGTCTCTTGACCTTCTTGTTTCAGGCCTAGCCTCACTCATCACTAGTTCTCGTTGTTCGACCTGTGCTTGTCTCAGTTTTTCCAACAAGTCCTTACTCTCATTAGTAGGCTTGACTGTTACGTCAGCACCTTCCTTGCCTTTCCCTCGAGGTTTGATGAGGTCACCCTTGCTAAAGGTTGTGACTATCCTCACACCCGGTAGTGTCAGGTAACTCCTCTGTGCTACATAGTCGGCCTCACACTTGGTCACCCTTTTGAAGGGTCTTCCTAGGAGGGTTTCTTTCCCGCAGCTAGCATTGTTTGGAGGAACATGAAATAGGATAGGCAAGCTTTCCGTTTCAATTGTCGCAAGGATTTTGCACTTCCCTATGAGTGCTTGTGGGTGTCCCCCATAAGGGCTAAGAGTTGCACTAGTCGGTGTGAGCTCTGGTTGGCCTAGTAGGGTCCATGATTCATAGGTCAAGATGTTAAAATCTGCTCCTTCATCAATCAAAGCATCGATAGTATGCTCTCTTTTCACGGTGAGTTTAACCCTAAGATAAGCAGGTGGTACTATGTCTTCATCTTCCGGGTCTTGGCTTGTAAATTTAAGCCTTCTGACAGATGCCCTTGAGTCTCCACTTGCATGACTAGACGTGGATTCTCCACCAATGTCTTGGGTTGTCTATGCAATGTTGCTCAAGGTACATCTCTCGTCAGGACTGTCATATCTAGTCATTCTCACTGTTGTAGCTTGATGTTGTTGCTTTTCGCTTTGACTAGATGCAGTCCGAATGCAACATGTATGTGTTTTTGCAGTGTGGCCTTTTTGCCCTTGTTGGCTAGATGGGCCCATTGAGGTTCTAGGGTCTCTGTTTCTCTCTGTTCGGGTATGAGCTTTTGGTTGCTCTTTTGCAAGTGAGAATCCATGCTCGTGTAGAGCCATTACTACACTAGGGTCCAATTTGGAGGACCTGTCACGGCGTGCATTTTCCCTCCAACCTACTTGGGGGAGGTGCGGAGGGGGCAGACCTCTGCGGGGGTCCGGGGGGGGGGGGGGGGGGGGGGGCAGTCCCGACCGTTTATAGCCAAATTTTGAGCTCCTTGCTCTAAGTTTAAGCCTAATGATGGATCTGTGATGTGCATTTAGCTCTACGTGGTCTTTGGGGTTAATTTTGAGGTTTAGATGCGTCAGAATTTGTGTTCTAGATACATGTCCGATTTTGACAGTTTTCTGTCCGATTATCAAAGGGTTGGTCCGATCGGCTCAGTGGTCCGATTTGGTCATGTCAGATTCTAGGAGTCGGATCGAAAAAGTGGTCCGATTCTGGGAATCGGATCGGACAGGGTGGACCGATTTTGGATTGGTCCGATTCCGGGGTGGTCCGATTCTGACTGGTCCGTGTGGTCCGATTTCCAAAATCGGACGGGTTGGTCCGAGTGGTCCGAGTGCGAGTGTCCGAGTGGTCCGATTTCCGAAATCGGATGGGTTGGTCTGATTCTGGACTGACTGGTCCGATTCTGGGATTCGAACGGCCTAGTCCGATTATGGACTGGTCCGATTCTGGGAATCGGATCGGACAAGGTGGTCCGATTGCCTCAATCAGACGAGCATCCGATCGGACAGGATGGTCCGAGTGGTCCGAGTCTCAAAATCGGACGGGTTGGTCCGATCGGACGGTTGTCCGAACGTCCGATTCTGAGAATCGGACACTGAATCGGGTGTCCGATTCCGCCGACCCGAACGCACTTTCGAGCATGAAATCGTCCAAAATCTTAAGGTATTGCTTATTGTAAGGTACAAGATTCCACAGGAATGATGCTGGAGTGATAAGGAAGAGATCTGTGTACCTGGAATAGCCAATAAACTCCAAAATGCAAATCAAAAAACGAATCAAACCCTCATGCCCTATTATGACAGAGCAGAAACCCTGATGCTTGTTTTTCTTCTTTTTCTTTGTTTTTTCCTACCCTAATGCACCCAAATCACAAAGTAAATACCTACACTACTTCATTCCACAACACAAATCTCAAGAAAGCAAAAAACCTACTTGCCAAGGAGATCAAATACCATCTTCCACCCCCTCCCTTCCTACATATCTCAAGCACCGGTTCGGGGAAAGCCCTTACTTCGATGCTCGATTCGAAGCGCGCAAGCGCTCAAGGCTTGAATCCGTTTGTCCCAGCAACAGAACCAAAATGTGGGAGCTTTCACTCAACCGCCAAGACCCACGGACTGCTTATTGTTTCAAGCGTTCCAAGCTAAGCACTAATGACTACCTCTCACATAACCGATACGCCATCCATATCTACGGGTGTAGTGAGCTTACCTCCATGCCGTTCGAGTTACCTCCTCTCTCGCGCACTCTGGTAGCTCCACGATCCAAGTGTAAGCTTCAAGCACGCTCCATCCTCAAGCTCCACACTCCAAGCTCCATTGCCGCGAGCAAGAGAAGAGAAGAGAAGAGAAGAAAAGAGAAGAAGGGAGGAGAAGATGGAGAGCTTCTCCACCCCACGGTCCCTCACTCTCACACACTCACTCCCTCACACTCTCACACTCCCTCTCTCAAGCACAAGCTCAAGCAAGCAAGAACAAGAAGAAGAAGAAGAGGAGGAGAACCACTTTTTGCCACACACAAGAATGAGCTTCTCATTCACTTTTCAACTTTATATACAAAACCCTAAATCCCTTTTGGGCGGTCATCCCCTTTTCCCCTTTTTTACATGGCCGGTCGTAGCCTAGGCTCTTTTTCCCATTGTCCTTCTATCTTCCTAGCTTCCTTTCCACCGCCCGTCTACATTTACAAATTGCACGGGTGAGAGCCCGGCGCTCCTTGAATCAAACCATGATGCGCTTGCGCTCTTTTACAAAAGTTTTGACTTGCGCTTTTCCTTGTGCACCTTTCTCTCTTATTTAGGACTCTTCTCCTTGTGCGTCTTTGTCTTCCGTTTCTCTTTGCCTTGGCCTTTGTCTTTGTCTTCTGCTTTAGCTTTTCCGAATTTTCCACCTTCGTTCGTTTGAGGGTTAACACTTATGCACGGGAAATGCTACACTCCTCCTCTTGCCCCTTCTCCTTCTACTCCTTCTTCTTCTTCTTCTCATTCTCATTCTCCTTCTCGTCCTCATCCTCGTCCTCCTTCTCCTTCTTCTCCTTTTGCTTCTTCTTCTTCTCTTACTCATGCTCTTTCTCCTTCTCTTTCTCCTTCACCTTCTCCTTCTCCTCTTCCTTCTCCTCCTCCTTCTGCTTCCCCCCCCCCCCCCCCCCCCTCCTCCTCCTCCTCCTCCTCCTCCTCCTCCTCCTCCTACCATTGCTTCTCCTCCTCCTCCTCCTTCTCCTTCTCCTTCTCCTTCTCCTTTCCCTTCTGCTACTACTGATGTGATGCTACTACTACTACTACTACTTCTTCTTCTTCTTCTTCTTCTTCTTCTTCTTCTTCTTCTTCTCGTCGTCGTCGTCGTCGTCGTCCTCCTTCTTCTTCTCGTTCTCGTTCTCGTTCTCCTTCTCCTTCTCCTTCTCCTTCTCCTTCTCGTCCTCATCCTCCTTCTCCTTCTCCTTCTTCTCCTTTTGCTTCTTCTCCTTCTCCTTCTCCTTCTCCTTCTCCTTCTCCTTCTCCTTCTCCTCTTCCTTCTCCTCCTCCTTCTCCTCCTTCTGCTTCTCCTTCTCCTCCTTTTCGTCATTCTCCTCCTTCTCCTTCTTCTTCTTCTTTTTTTCCTCCTCCTCCTCCTCCTCCTCCTCCTCCTCCTCCTCCTCCTCCTCCTCCTCCTCCTCCTCCTCCTCCTCCTCCTCCTCCTCCTCCTCCTCCTCCTTCTCCTTCTCCTTCTCCTTCTTCTTCTTCTTCTACTACTACTACTACTGATATGTTGCTATTGATGCTGCTGCTGCTGCTACTATTACTTCTTCTTCCTCTTCTCGTTGTCGTCGTCGTCCTCCTCCTCCTCCTTCTACTACCATTGCTCCTCCTCCTCCTCCTCCTCCTTCTCCTTCTGCTACTGTTGCTCCTGCTCCTCCTTCTCCTTCTTCTCCTTCTCCTTCTCCTTCTCCTTCTCCTTCTCCTTCTCCTTCTCCTTCTCCTTTTCCTTCTCCTTTTGCTACTGCTACTGCTACTGCTACTATTGATGTGTTGCTATTGCTGCTGCTACTGCTACTTCTTCTTCTTCTTCTTCTTCTCGTGTCCCTCCTCCTCCTCCTCCTCCTTCTCCTTCTCCTTCTGCTACCATTGCTCCTCCTTCTCCTTCTCCTTCTGCTACTATTGATGTGTTGCTATTGCTGCTGCTACTGCTACTTCTTCTTCTTCTCGTGCTCCTCCTCCTCCTCCTCCTCCTCCTCCTCCTCCTCCTCCTCCTCCTCCTCCTCCTCCTCCTCCTCCTCCTCCTTATGCTACCGTTGCTCCTCCTTCTCCTTCTCCTTCTCCTTCTGCTACTGCTACTATTGATGTGTTGCTATGGCTGCTGCTACTGCTACTTCTTCTTCTTCTCATGCTCCTCCTCCTCCTCCTCCTTCCCCTTCTCCTTCTCCTCCTCCTCCCTCTTCTCCTTCTCCTCCCTCCTTCTCCTTCTCCTTCTCCTTCTCCTTCTCCTTCTCCTTCTCCTTCTTCTTCTCCTTCTTCTTCTTCTCCTTTTTCTCCTTCTACTCCTTCTTCTCCTTCTACTTCTTCTGCTTTTTCTCCTTCTCCTCCTCCTCCTCCTTAATCTTCACCATCTCTTCCTTAGGCTTCCTTCATTGGGTTGTTTGTGTTTAAGTATCCTTATTACTTGCATGTGCATTAGACGTCGAGTCTCCAACATGTTTAGACAATACAAAAATCTAGCCCCATCGCCTCCTCGACCTCGATGACTCCATTGTTGTATTGAGCCACATACATGCCACTCAAGCCTCTCAAGCCTTGATTCAGCACATGACTACTCTCAAGCTCCCAAGGCCATCACTAGACTCACCACTCGACCTATAGGCTTAACGCTCAATAAATCAATCCAGCACTTTATCATGAGTGATAGAGACACTCTCTTTGCCTCTACTAGACTTGAAATTGTTGCAGCTTTACCTTAGCATATTAGCATTAAAAACTTAGGTGCTAGTTTAAAAAGTATGATCAAGATTCAAAGGTTGCACCTTTTTGCTTCATAAATAATGTTCTATGATGTTGACGGCTTTTGTGTATATCAATAAATGTACCTTGATGTAGATGATCTGACAAGAGTTTTTGCATTAGTTTAAATGTTGTCATTCATTAGAGGTATGACTAATCTAATTGTATGGTGGTGGAAGATTACTAGGATGAAGTGGATGCAATGGCAATTGAGTGGTATAATTGGATGCAATATAATGAGGATGAACAATATGAGATGGCAAGAGAGGGAAAGTTGGACATAGGACAATCAAGCATTTAGGATATCAATGGATCTCAATAATTGTTTCAAGCTTTGGGAAAATCCTCTTGGACTAGATTTTGGATTTAATTCTAGGATTTGAGGAGAATCTTTTGATAGAGATTTAGGCTCAACAATAGAATGTATTCAAAGTAACTAGGCAACATGTATCATTGGATTGTCAAGCAATTGTGGTAGCTCAGTATAAGGTGTTGGATTACCAAGTGCCCACCATACAAGTTGAATAGGCCAAAAAAGTTTTAAATGATATCATTTTAGATGGAGGATTGGGAGTTAACATTGGTATGATGAAATTGTATTGGGCTAACTTGACATTTGAGCAGTCACCAACTCCTTTTCAGGTAACAATAATAAATCAAAGAAGATTACAATTAATTTTTCAATACATGTCAAATGATCTGATTCAAAACCCAAACAAATATATGGAAATGGTGTATAAAAAGGTCATGTCCCTTTATTTGATTATTCAAAGCATTATATAACTTAGTTGGGTTTGAACTTTGAAGTAAGTTTAGACTGAGAACAAGGATCCCTAGGTTTTATGGTTAGCACCTTAAGAGATATATTTCTTACTTCTAAGATAGTCATGGGAAAATCCATTCCAAATATACATTTAGTACAAGAAATACAAGCCTTATGTTGACAAAATACAATCTGAACAAGCTTAGCAACCTTTAGAATATGTGAATAAATATATTGGTTTATGTTAACCAATTTTCCATATATCATGTTGTTTTCTTCTAATATCTTCCCTCTCAACAAATTCCACCTCAAGTGGTCCAATCTTTCAAGATCAACAAGTCAATTCTATTGGAGTTAGTATCACCACCCATTTTTTATGAATAGGCCATTGTCCATGTAGAGTTTGAGGTCCATAATTGCCCTTAACAATGATTTCTAGACAAAGAACTAGAATAGGTAGTGGCTTGAACTACAAGCTAATGTATACATAGTTTGACACACCTCATCAGTCATGAGCTAGTCAAAGATGACCCAAAAAGAGCCAAGTGCTTGAATCAATTTTTATTTGGGCTATGATACCATGTGAGATATACCCACCTAGAAAAACTAACATCGGGTAGTCACCCAGTTGCTTATCCTGAGCATTACCATCTAGATCCCATGGAACACATGGTCTTAGAATTTAACTTGGGCCTCCACCATCCATTCTATGACTAGAATAAGACCACTTCCAAGCTTGCAAAGGTACTAATCCCACCCTAGACCCTGTGATAATTCACCTATTCATTATCATGGTTCTCAAGCAATCAATTGCACCTTGTCTTCCTCTTTGAATGTCCACTCCAATCTCTTTGGATCAACTTAAGCCATCTGTCAATCTTAGGTGGTTTTAATATCATGGTGGATTGCCTTCACATGTTTGTGCATATCATCTTATGTCTTTTTTTATGGTTCCACCTTGATAGTGGGGTCCAAGAAGTTTCAAGGAGATAGGCACTCTTATGCATAGAGTGCTTGAAATTAAGTCACTCCATTTCAAGTCACATTCATCATGGGGTCCAAGAAATTTAGAGGAGATATAGAGTGCTTGAAATGAAGTAACTTCAATGCTTTCATGATATGACACATTGTAGGCAAATTCCACCAAGGGTAGATACATCTCTTAGGTTCTTTGCTATAACAAGCTCTCAAAATGTCCTCAAGGACTTGGTTTACCCATTCACTTTGACCATTAGTTTGTAGATTATATGTCATGCTAAAATATAATTATATCCTCATCGCTTGGAATAGACTCACCTACAACTTGGAGGTCATTCTTGTCTACTTTATCATGCTGGAGAACAAACTACACAAATATATTTTGAGTTGATGGAAATAGCATGGTTGAAATCTTGACTTATTGATTAAACATTTAGTAATATTCAGAACAACATAGAAACTCATGTCATATGATCCATATTGAACTATATTTCTTGAGATACACACAAGGCATCAGCATCATGGAAGGTTATTCTTGAAGTGAAAAAGTGCAACCTTCGATACTTCTTTTTACACTAAAACCTGAGTGCTTACTCCTAACATGCTAAGGTAAAGGTGTAGCAATTTTGGGCCTCACATGTGGCACTATCCTCTTATATGCCCAATTCACCTTAAAATTTTAGAGGAGGACATCTCTTTGATATGTCTAAAATATAATCACAAGTTGTTTGGCTCGCGGAAGACACGACCCGAACCCATAACTACCCTTGATCTAAACTAAATGCATATTATAGCTTTGTGCTATCAATGAGGCCCCTTAAGGCCTTACACCCCAAAATGAGCCACATTAAGTAGTCACAAGCAAATCTTAGATATATAGTTAGGAAACTATTATGAAATGCGAACTACATTATAAGGTAATCAAAGCTAATGAGCTAATAAGTAATAAGGCCACAATATGACACTATAGCCCGTATTTCGACAGATCATTCTGCTCCACTTGCATCTCTTGAACTCCTAAAATTATGCTTTCTACACTCTTAAACTCTATAGTCTCCATTGCCTACAAGTCCTTTTGCGCATAACTTAAATTTTTTGGAATCACTTCAATTGTCTCCTCTAAATTCTAATTTAACATCATTTGTACCATGAATTCTTCAACCTCTAGCTTATGGGGTTTAGTTTGTACTAGTTGCTATTGTTTTTTATGAAACTGTTGCTTTTTATCTAAGGCCTATCGTGCATGCATGGCCTCATCATGGTTGAAACCCATGGACAGATAAGACAAATACACCTCCCTTTTGGGGATGTCCTCCTCAAAAGTGCTATATGCACCCTCTTACTCTTCCTCTTGAACATCTACCAACTTCCTTTTTTTCTCCTCTTGTTGCTCAGTTTGCCATCTTGGGCTATGGCATTGATACAATTCCAAGTATATCTAGGTGAAATATGTTGACTTACTGATACAAAGCTGCTAGCATGGGGCCTGCTTTGCTCTTTTTTCCATATTCACATTGACTAGAATTCATCCCAATTGGGTATGCTCATGCACTCAACTAGTCATAGAACACCAAATGTACCACACCCAATGGAATAATTTAGTAGCATTATCTTTTCCATGAACCACCTAAGTGGATTTTTCCTACTCAAAGTAAGATTATGTAGAGTATACACATTCCTTGTTCTACTCACTTCCCCAAATTCTTGAGTCATCTAATCGGCCTTGCATTTCTAGGCCTTAGGTCAGTTATTTAGATGTACTTAAAAAACCTCCACCACAAGATTGGCTTACAACTCTACATGACTTGCAACTTTGCCCTCTCATTGTTGTAGCTAGTCTAACTACATGCCTGCACAATGCTACCATTGCTATAGTATGCTCCATGCTTGGTATATCAATCACCTTATAATCATGTTATTGTAGAGCTAACATCCATCAAGTAAGTCTTCTTGTAAGATAAGGCTTATTTATTAAATGTAGCCATGCTTGATTATCTACATGAAACACCACCCAATTTCCTAGTGTCTAAATTGCTACAAAGCATATATCATACCCAAAGCTTCTCTATTCCTTGCGATGTAATTATTTTCTATTGTAGATAATCTCATGTTGTCATAATAGAGAGTCAGTCTAAACCATCCAAGGACCCTATTATGCATTAATACTACTCCCACATCACTAGCATCTTCCTTAGCACCTTAAAAGCTTTAGTCTAATCATCCATCCATAGGAAATGCATCTCGTTCTTTGTTAAAGTTGTTAAGGTGCACAAATAATTGATGAATACATGAGATACCAATAATGCCATTTAAGTTATCCCATGAACCCCATTACTTCATGGACATTTCTAGGGTCTTTAACATTCTAAATTGCTAAAATCTTTATTGGATCTATTAATATTCCTTCTTCTAATAATGTATGCCCCAACAATACTCCTCTTTTAGCAACAAATATTAACTTGAAGGGATTTAGTGACATACCAAAATTCCTACACTTTTCAAAACATAACTTTAAATGCTAAAAATGGTCATCTTTTCTTGTGAGGATGCAAAAATCATCTAGAAAGATACACAAATCTATTGGGGGTAAAGCTGAGGTAAATGCACATGTGTCTAGCCACCCACTTTTACTCATTGTACACTGCACTTGCACACCTATATACTATAGGTGACTGACCCATCATTGTCACTTTATTATTTATTCTTTTAGTGATTATTGAATAAGGAAAGGGCAATCACACATTGTGATTGTTGGAGTTCCCACATACGATATCTCTCTCTCCCTCTTTCAAATGTCATATTATAATCCCAAACAACCACATACAACTTCTTATCCCAATCATGCTTACCTTCGCATATAGCCTTGGATAAAATCCCCACAAGTTGCTTGTTAGTACTCTCTACAAGATAAAGGTAAGCAATCATGCTTACCTTCGCATATAGTCTTGGTTGAAGATAAGGTCACTTCTTTAGGAGTATGTGGAGGACTCATAGCAACAATAACCTTTATCTTTTCACGATAGATTGCAATACCAACCAAGCTAACCACATGGCCCAATAGCAATCCATAGTACACTCCAAATATGTATTTTCTTGGATTGAGAGCAATGCAAAACTGCTTGTAACACTTTAAACATTTTCTCAAAATAATCACCTGTCTCTCCCTTGTGGTGGGCTACCCCTAGGTCATCAATAAAGACTTTCAACTCCTCTAGAAAAATATCACTGAAAGCTTTTTCAGCTATACGTTCCAAGTCCCTAGCACATTGCATAATCCAAAAGCCCTAACATGATATGCAAAGGTGCCAAATACAGTGATAAATACCATTTTCAAATTATCTTCTTGTATGATAACCATTTGGTTATAACTAGTAAAGCAATCCATAAACGAATAGATATCCCTACCCTAACTGATATAGAATTTGATCAATGAATGGCAGTGGATAGTAATCTTTGACCGTCTATTTATTGAGCTTCCTAAAATCTATGCAAAGCTGGATTTGATTATTTTGCTTTTTCCTAATAACTACTAGTAAGCACCACTCTGTGTGTTGTACAGGAAATATCAAGTCAACCTTATGCAATTTTTGTAGCTCCTCAAATAGTTCGTCCCTTAGCTCAAAGGGCATATGCCTCACTTTTTGTCGAACAGGATGGTGGCTACCTTCCTTCACAGGAATAGTATGCACAACCAAACTAGAAGGAATACCCCCCTCAACTCATTATAGCTTTAGGCAAAAATATCACAGAATTCTCAGATCAAGGACATATAGTCCTTCCTCTCTTTCGGACTAAGCATAGATCCTAATTTAATCAATCGTGGCTCATTCAACATACCGAGAGATCTAGCTCAATCACATCCGCATCTCTGATTTTGTCTTGAGATTTTATCAGCTCATCCAGAGTCGCCTAGTAGGCATCTTCTATAGTGGATCCCTCTCTTGATTCATTGCTTGACGAAATCTCACTGCCAAAAGGATTCTCTAATGCATTTAATTCTATCGAAGATAAGGGTACTCTCTCGCTTTGAGGAGATTTAAGATATGCATCCACTATTACACATCTAGCACCTCTACCAAAAATTAGATGACCAATGGCTATAACAACTTGTTGATCAAATTGCAAGATCCATAACCTTCCTAATAATACTTGATAGCTTGGCCACCCTGCAAACCTGATAACCCTAAAGCTTGAAATACATTTCACGTTAACAATAACCACGTGGACTGTGGTAATGCAACCTTCCAATTGCTTTAAACTATCATTAGCCACCCAAAGAATTGTGGAGGCATTCTTTTGGATTTCCATTCCCAATCTTTCCATCAATTTTAAACTTATAATGTGGACAAAGGATCCCGTATCCACATTAGCATGATCCACTAATATGACACCAACATATACTGCCACCCTCAAGCAATGGTTTTCAGCATGTTCAAGCCAATCATCTCCCACACATGTTATTTCCAACGATACACCCAATGCAAAGGATCTTATACTCTTTACGCACTCATGGAGATAACTTGATGAGTTGTAGGAGACTCACATCACTTTATCTCACAAATAGATTTGGCTAAGTCAAATTCATGACAATTAGCAATAATTCTTTTCTCCCCCCAGATCATTCTTTCTCTCAATTCAGTGAATAGGCTTAAGTGCCTCTTTCTTGGGTTTTACCTTATTATTTGGTAGCTCCTTATTGGAGCTAGCTTTGCCATCAACAGCTTTTAGAGGATCGGCTTCCACTTCCACATCAAGGTTAAGGACTTACATTCTCTTATTAGTCTATTTAGGGTTTGTCTCAACAAGTTTTACATTATCCTTAAGTCTTATCATCTTTTTTAACCTTCTATCCTCTTGTGATGGCTCGTAAATTGGAAGCCTCAGTGGTGTTGACATGCACAACTTTGATAAGGTTGATACCACTACCACTGACTAGCTCTTCTACTATAGCTTTTCCTCTCTAAAATATTTGCTTTGGTCCCTCATCTTGCTAAAGGTTATTCCCTTGTGTACTCGATGATTAATCGAACCCGGATGCCTACTCCCTTGCTGAAGAGAGCTAATCTTACTCTAGCAAGTACTAGCTAGATGGCAAGACTTCCACATATGTCGCATTTGACAGTAGGGCAATTTCTCGAAAAGTACTGACCACCACACCATTCATACCTAAATCTTCATGGACCACCCTCTTTAGATGTCAACTTCCTATCAAATTTTACTACTTCTTTAGGAAATTAACATCTATGATTATTTATCTATATTGTTCCATTATCATATCGGTATAATGCTTCATCATGTCCTTGACTTCGCCAAGAATATTTGACGCACTAGACTCATAGCCATGATCATCCGCTTGTCGTTCAGTTGGCCTAAGCACTTGATTAGGGATCGGTCGTCATTGATTAGTTGGCATGACCTTAACATTCGTCATTTGGCTTCCATTATTTTCTGGAGTCATTTGGCTTAGCCATTGGGATAGCAACATTAGGAGGAGCCAACAACATGGGCACATTCTGCATTATGCTTCCTCTTCCATTCGAATTGGTCATAAGTGCACTAGTTGCACCTTGACTTCCATTGATCAATGCCAAAGAATTTCCAGGATCTACACTAGAATTTAGGTTAGTCCTAGATATCCATGCCACTTGTAAGTGCGACTCTACCTCCTCTGCTCATATAATAGCAATGCCTATATCAACAAGAGCAATGCATGTAAAAAGCAATGCAATTGGATAGCAGGTGGAATAGGAATAGAGGTTTGCAATTTGTGAAACACTTCTTTCGATCTCTTGGTATACGCTCGAGCATTTTCATGGGGTTGTTGATGTGTCACATTCAGAACATGTAGCCAATATTGACCACCTCTCTCAGGGGCAAACTCTCTTCAGAAGGCCATAGAAAATAAGTCAATCGTGACTATGATCCCCAACTTCCAAGCCATTATACCACATTGCAGCTCTCCTCCTTTCAGAGTCATGTTAAAAAATATAATGATATGTCCTTCATCCTGAATGTGGCAATTGAATATTAATCACTGGAACTCATTGATATGGAGCTCTATATCTTTCTCTACTAACCCATTAAAGATGTGAGATAGAGGGAAACCTAAGGCTAGCAAATCTGGAGTTCCTACAAGTATTACAATGGGTTGCACCATAAAGATGATCGAATTTGCTACTAGGGGTCTGTATCAATGGGACTGCACCCCCACTCAAAGTAGGCTGACTTATCGAGGTAAGAGGTATGCTAGAGCTTCCCCTTTTCCTAATGGGATGAATAAAATAGTAGGGTCAATAAGACCTCTCTTTCTCAAGGATATCAAACTACTACCTTAGGAAAATATCTCTTAAGGACATTGGAACTCAATCTTGACGATGACTATCATGAAATAATGGATCTATTTCAATGCTCTTTGGCATCCACTGAATAAGTAGTCCCTATTAACCAAGATTCAAAAATCACCACTTATCAGTGGCTCCCAATAAACACACCGCTTGTTGGGACCAAAAATGGGTGTGACATTGGCTTTAGGGCTCTAGTCCAGGCCTCCTATACTCACCAAACCACTTTCACAACCTCGCGACCGACCAGGAGCGTTTGGAGGCTACATACTAATCTAGCTAAATCATGCATTTGTATCGATTTGTACTCCAACAATTTTGCCCCTTCCCAACTCCAATAGAGGGAGTATCCCACACGTACAAGTGATTAACACATCATTGCACACACATACAAAGCACCCTCCAGCTAATAGCTATGGCTCTTATAGCTCTCCTACACCCCAGGTATTGGCTCCAAGATGTGCTATCTCAAACATAAAACACAATTGTACACTGTCCAATCTTTTTCCAAGCTACACATTCTAGGAGATATTTTTGTTTCCTCACATAAGCAGTCCCTAAAGAAAATCGTACTATCCTATAACTTAGTGATCCTCACACACTTTCATTGTTGGTCAATAGTTTTAACAACCAATTGCAATGCATCCAAGAGACTTCCTCTTTCTTGATACTATGTATAAAAATGCAAATGCAAGATGTAATGCCATATAGTGCTCAAACAAATTAACCACAAATCAGCCAATTTGTCATGTAAATACAATCTTTCCATGATCTTATTTCTAACAAAGTGTTACATTGCTTAGAAATAATACCAGACTAATCCATGCTATTAATTCTTTAAACTTAAATGAAGTGAAATCTATATGTCATGATATGCATGGAAATTAGAATTTAATTAATACTTAACTTTTACAACCCCTTTCTCCCAACTGTTTAAGTTTTGCAATCATGCACCGGTTTAAAAGAGTGTTTCGTATCAAAAATTCCATGTAGAAAAGCAGTGACTACACACTTTCATATAAAGATGAAGGTAAGCTAACACAAATCCCCATGCCCTACCTTCACCATACATCCATACATATATACCTAATTTATTATAATTTTTTACATATTGAACTAATTTTTTCATTTTAAAAAGTCAATTTTCATAAGTTTTTATCATTTATTATAATATTAATTGACATTTTTTATTATTTTTAGATTTATGAAGCTTATGTGGATTTTGATTCTATATTTTATACGATATAACTCCACAAGAACCCCATTTGAACTATTAAAAACCATGAAACTATCATTTTTCTACTAAATCTCACATTGCGGGTTTACAATTTTGATTTTCATTATGTAAATTGCTGGAAATTACTGATTATTCTATAATTTCAAACACATTCAAGAATATTCAAACATTTCTTATCATTTTTTATAATAAGAACGAAAGATTCATCATAAAATTTATTAAAAGACCACTTACTCTATAAATTGCATAAGCATTCCATCATATTTCAAAAATGAGAAGCCATTGACACTCTTTTATAGCTGTTGATGCTTCTTTTGTGCTTCTGTGTCCCATTTCTTGCATCTCATCATAAACCGACACCTATTCTCCCTCATCCTCTCAGCCCATACGAATAGTGATTACAACGAGAGAGAGAAAGAGGAGAGCGAAAGATTGAAATCTGAACTTTTCATAAAATGCATCAAATCACATGCAATCTAGAGCTATTTGAAGCGAGAAATTGTAGGAATCCATGGCCAAGAGGAGGAGGCCTGATTTGAATGATTATAAATCTCCAAAAATGACCAAAAAATGGGTCACAATAAAATTTGCACCCCCTCTCTCCTCACGACAGTTTTTTGGTTTGTGATTCTTCCTTTAGACATAATTAGCCACTTAAACTTTGAAATAGCTAGTTCATTCCTTCATAGACTATCCTACAAGTGGTCTCGGTCCAAAGGGAGGGGTAAAAACCTCATATTCATGATTCGACTAGACGAGCGACTTCTTGGCAGCATCGAAAACTACTACCTTGGCCTCTATCACTTGCTTTTCGGCTTTCGGATCAAGTAGCTACTTCATAACACCAAACTTTGTGGTCATTAAATCGGGGGTCAAATGGACTCTGATTGACAAATAGACACTTGTGTTGGATTCTCAACACATTGAAATGCACAAATGAAAACTCCAACTCCTCGATATGTGATCGACGCATTTTTCGCCAAAAATGCCACTGTTATGGATCTTTGATCGGTTTTGTGCTTTAAATTTGGCTCTAAAATTTATCTCTCGTATGGTTTGCTGACACCTTGAGTTCGTGATAGTATTTGGTACTGGTGGTTCATGCTTAATCACTACTAGTTGCATTCTTTGTATCCCGGTTGTTGCTACTCGGATATCGCTGGAAGTGGGAACTTGCTTTCTTAGCTATTTGCCCGTGGTTGGATTGACATATAGAGTTATCTTTATTTCAACATTGTTGTAATCATATATTTTCAACATTGTCTTTTGAGCAAACATTGTACTATGGTAGTCTATTGCTTGTAGTTAGTGGACAACTCTATACTTTGGTCTTCCCTTTTGTTTTGCCTTTGTTTTGGCTAAGTTTTGGGGATTAATTTGCAATAATTTAAAATAGCTCATTCTCTTGGATTTTACATTGGTATATTGTCATTGGATTCTTTGAACGATAATACTATTTTTAATATTGAAAAGCTTAATGGCACAAGCTTCACCTATTAGAGGACACATATATGGTAGGTACTAGTTTAAAAGAAGCAAGTTAGGCCTTTGAAAACCAAGAGTGTAAAGCCCGAAGGCATTGATCAAGATACTTGGGATGAGTTGGATGAGCTATGGGAATCCACTATTATATTATCATTGTCAAAACATGTTTATTTCAATGTCGTGGCACCTAAGGATAATGCTTGGTAGTTATGGGAGAATATATATAATCTTTATGATAAGTAAGTCTTGCTTCATAGACATATTAGTCAAAACAACTCATGGACTTTTACATGAAGGAAGGGACTAGTGGATCCATGCATTTGAATGAGTTAAGGTCATATTAGGCCACAGTGCCATAAGATATGTGACGATAAGCGCAATGAGAATAGCAAAAGGCAAAGTGCATGATGAGTTCGATGACTGTAGCATTGTTCTTAGTAAGTCCAGCTTGAAAATTGAAAAGATAAATGCCTTGAAGCCTGAGTCTGATGATAATTACATATTGGTATCTTCTTCTCTTGATGCAGTTAGTTGCCTGATGCCTCCTTCACTTTTTCTTAGTGTTGGTTGCTTGATTTGGGGGACTTCTTTTCATGTTACCCCGCATTAGGATCGGTTTCATTCTTGTCACAGCATGACTGGTTCTATGAGACAAATAAATGACTTGGCATGGATACTATTAGCATCAGTGATGTTAGACTATAGTTTGCTTTAGGCATAGTACCTTTGTTTTGCATGATGTATGCCATGTTCTGATTTTGACTAAAAGCCTACTCTCTATTGGATAATTGGATGATGCTGTATCTTTTAGTGGTTTTGTGTGGAAGATTATCCATGCGAATCTTGTCTTTGCTCGAGGTGCCAAGGTTGATAGCCTCTATCCGTTGATTGTATCTGGATATATTAACCATATTCTGGCTATGGCTAACATATCACATATATCTTTATGGCATCATTGCCTCACGCACATGTTCTTAAAATGAATGAAAATGCTTTCTCATTTGTAATATCTTCCTTCCCTTAACTACAAATGTTTTGATTCATGTGATCATTGTCTTTATGGCAGGTAGTCACACATTTCTCATAAGAAGTATGGCATTACACGCATGGGTGAGCCTCTCGCTCTTGTTCATTCTTATATATGTGGCCCCATGCCCTGTCAATCACTAGGTAGTACTTCGTGACTTTCATTGATGATTATTCACATAAGGTCTAGGCACATCCCATAAAGCAAAAATTGAATGCATTGGCTACCTTTCAGCGTTGTCTTGGTCTTGTTGAGAACTAGTATGGGTCATAGGCTAAATTCCTAAGGTCAGATAATGGGAGTGAATATGTCTCTAAAGCATTTGAGCAGTTTTACAATGAGTGGGATATTAAGCTAAGTTAACTATCCCTTACACCCCACTCTAGGATGGTGTTGTAGAGTACATGAATAAGACAATTCAAGAGCAAGTTAGTAGTATGCTTAACCACACAAGCTTACTGCAACATTTTTGGGCTAAGGCAGTTACTACTGTTGTATACTTGATAAACAAATCCCCATGCATTGCTATTGGTTGTTAGGTTGCAAATGAGGTATGGTATAGAGAACCTCCATCAAATGCTCATTTACGTGTCTTTGGACGTGAGGCTTTTTGCCATGTTCCTAGGGACAAACACAATAAGATGGATCCTAAATCAACAAAATGCATCTTTCTTGATTATGGGGATACAAGTGAGATGGGATATCACCTATAGGATTTGTAGTCTAGGAAGATCATCTATAGTAGCCATGATGTTGTTTTCCATGAGAAGAAGATGTATAAGTAGCTTGAGCAAGTAGTTGAGATGCGCAGAGTGATATTTTAGGAATCGTACAGCCAGCTAGAAAACTTGCAAAGTTGATGTTTTACTGGCCCATGATCATGATGTTGGATAGGATGTATAGGTACTATAGCCTGTTTTGCAACAATTTACTAGAGATAGACATTAGCTTGATCAATTTTTGTGCCCTCCATGGACTATGTTAGGGTGATGGATCTTGGTGAGTCTCTTACCTACAATGAGGCCATGTAGTCAGAGTATGATTCATTATAGAAAAATCATACATGGGATTTGGTTCCTTTGCCTAGTGGAAAGCATGCTTTGCCATACAAATGGGTATACAAGTTAAAGAGTACCCCTAGATAGTCCAAGATGGCATATAAGGCCAAATTGGTTGCAAAGGGTTTTAAGTAAGAGTATGGTATTAACTTTGATGAGGTCTTCTCTATTGTGGTCAAGATGACTACCTTACTTGGTATTGGCTTTGGTTGCGAAGCTAGATCTGATGGATATAAATACAATTTTCTTACATGGAGACCTTTATGATGAGATTTCTATGTAGTAGCCTAAGGGCTTTGAGGAAAAAGGGAACATGTAGTGTGCAAGTTGAGAAAGAGCCTTTATGGCCTTAAGCATGCACCTAAGAAATGGTACCATAAGTTTGATGCTTTCATGCATTCACAAGAATATACACATAGTGATATGGATCTGTATCTCTACATGACAAAGGCTCATGATGGAAGCCTTATTATCTTGGTACTTTATGTAGCTGATATGTTGATTGTTGGAAGAGCTCATGATGAGCTGGATGCCTTGAAAAATCAACTCACAAAGAGCTTTGAGATGAAGGACATGGGATAGGCCTCACACATTCTTGGTATGCATGTCATGCATGATCGCTCTAAGGGGCTCCTTTACTTGTCACAGAAGGACTATATACAAAAGGTCCTTAAGCGCTTCCATATGCACAATGTTAAGCTTATTGGCTATCCTTTACCTTCCATGTAAAGATCAATCAAATAGATTTCCCCAATCAAATGAGCATAAGGATGAGATGGCCAAGATCTCTTATGCAACTGTACAAGCATTTTGATGTATGTCATAATAGCCGCTCATCCAGACATATAATTTATAGTGGGAATTGTGACACACTATATGGCTACACCTAGCCGGTGACATTGGGACGTTGTAAAGGGTATTATGAGGTACCTGAAAGGCAATGCAGATATGAGCATTTGCTAAGGTGGCCAGGATACTACAGTCATGGGTTACATTGACTTCAACTATGTAAGACATGCAAACAATAGAAAATCTATCTCTAGGTATGTCTTCACTTTTGCTAAATGTGCTGTTTTGTGGATATCCAAGGTACAAAAATACATGGCCTACCTGAGGCAGAGTATGTTGTAGCCACCAAGGCTTGCAATGAGGCCCTATGGTTAGGTCATCTCGTAAATAGACATTGGTATTACTGTTACTCTTACATTGCATTCAGATTCTATGAGTGTTATTCAGTTGGCCACGGATCTAATATTCCATGCGAAGATAAAGCACATTGGGGTAAGCTATCACTTCATCAGGGATGTAGTAGAGGACAAGTCTCTTGAGCTTGTCAAGATCTCAAACCGACGAGAATCCTGTAGATCTATTCACTAAAAGTCTCTCAGTTGAATATTTTGCCTTCCTTAGGGAAGACGATGGGTGTAGGATGAGATGACATCTAATCCTCGTCCTAATGTACTTTATGTACATTTATACTTTGTTAATTCTCTTGTACTCTCCTCACTAGAGGCACATTTGTGTTTAAGTGGGAGGTTGTTGGGGTTAAAGGCACCTGTGTCAACGTCACCTTGTATTTACTTCACACATTGTAATCGCACACCTGTACACTACAGGTAGCGTGCGCACGTCACTGTCACTTTATTCTTTATTCATTTAGTGACTATTGAATAAGGGAAGGCTGGTCACACATTGTGATTCTTGGAGTTCCCATGCACAATGTCTCTCTCTCTTGCTCTCGTGCTCCATTCACCATAACTCTTGCTTTTGCTTGTGTGCTCATACTTGGGCTCTAACTTTCACTTCTAAGGACTTCATGAGGGCTCCAGACCTGAGTTAATTTTTGTCTATCTATGAGTGCTTAGCCACCTGTAGGTAGAATGCCACGTGTGGAAGATTTTCCCTTATGGTGAAGCAAGAACTAGGGGGCATTGGTCGATTTGTCCCACATAAATGGCTTTCTTAACTTGACGCTAAAAGGTTGCTTAGGGGACCTAAGTTCAATAAATAGGAACTCAGGGTCCATCCTCATCTGCCAAGCCATTGTGCTTCCACTATGAGGTAGACTTAGTAGTAGCCTAATTAACTAAGCATGTGTGTACCATGGGATTAGAGGAACCACATGTAAGAAAATCCAATTAAACTGTGAGCTCAAAGGAACAAATGATAAGAAACCGAACCCTAGAATGGGAATTGAACCCCACAAACTTGTAAAGGAACCTCATACAAGTTCCACTAATGACATAAGCAAACAAGGATCATGCCAATAAGGGTTTATGGTCACATGATATCCACCCCCTCTAAACTTGCACATCCTTCGACATATGCCAAACTATGCAACCTTCTTGGATTGAAAGGCCAAAAAATAAGCTCCCAAAGTATCTTGCACACAAATATACTATTACCTCCAGGATCAAATATACAAATAGTAATCTCACATAGTCATAAGCATCATAACATTTGCCTAGATTATAATCCTAAATTCCTATCACCCACACAAGCATGTAACTAATCCAATTGCCACCTCATGTATCATATAGCATCAAAAAGTTCATGTAGCTTGAATAGCATATATCCATATGCATCATATTGTATGAAATCTTTACATGCACCTGAATCAAATAACATAATGAACCCATAATACCTTTGAAACATATCAAAGCGTATAGATTCCCCTGGATCATAAGGTAGCATTGAGTATTTTGACATTCCTTTTACTATCTTTTTAAATGCTTGTGACCCATACAACATATTCACATTTGTCCCATCATCATGCACAATAAAGCATATTGTCTTTATATCCAACCATGTCTACATGCCCTGCAGTATGAGCAAAAACAGTGAAGTAGCTTCACCCCCTCTAGATTTACAACCAAGAGAATATGAAGATGAATATACTTGGAATCAAAAGGCAATAGTCAAATCCTTTATATTTTCATTGATTTAGGTTACATATTTTATCATGTAACTTGAACTATATATCCAATATTTAATTCAAGTTACTTATTTCATCATGCAACTTGAACCATATATCTGATACCCAAAGCTTGTTCAATTCATGCTTGATCAGTCCTCCTCATACACCCCAAAAGCATCAACCAGTATTCTCCTTGTTTACTTCAGTGCTTTCTCTAAGTTCGTTTTTTTGTTTTGCAGGTCCTAAGCCAAATTGCAACTTGTTTTAGCCAACCGTAACTTTATCACATAAAATCCAAATAGGGTCATCTAGATACTCAAAATGAAGCGAAAGAACTTGATTGATGAGCTAAAGTGGGAAGAACTATGAAAAACCTCTCAAGATAGTCGTAAGTGTTAGTTTTTGAAAAAAAAATCACTTTTTTATAATTTTAGGCTTGAACGACTTGTAGCACTTAAGATAAGCCCTTTGATATATTTAGGTCCTCCCAAAGTTCTCAGAAGGCTATTATAACTTAATACTAGAAACTTAGACTAATTCAGTGGTGGGACTAGTTTTGATCGTAGAAAAGCTTGTTAGGATCATGAGTATCCCATAAGCATATATCTTAAATACTTGTGTAGATATCTTTCTCTTACTTTTCCTTCATTGAATGTATAGCAACGTGACAACTTCTATAGTACGAGCAAAGGTTTCTTGAATGGATGGTCAAATAGCATGGATGTGATTCAGTTGTTAAAATTTGCATGAATAGGTTTGCAGAAAATTGTTGGGTGGCACACAAAGAATTGGTCCGATGCATGATTAGGTAGTCCCACATCTTGGACATGAAAAATTTTATGTAGGTTTACAGTGGGCAAGGGACAATTTTAGCAATTAAGGAAAAAGTTTGATTAAGATTGAATCAAATGAGCAAACCAGTCAGTTTTAATGAGAGAGAAGTTGACATCACAAAAAGAGAGAGAGAGAGAGAGAGAGAGAGAGAGAGAGAGAGAGAGAGAGAGAGAGAGAGAGAGAGAGAGAGAGAGAGAGAGAGAGAGAGAGAGAGAGAGAGAGAGAGAGAGGCATCGAGGAAAGGGAAACATGAGTTGTTGTTTCCCCATCCCCATGCATATCACCTTAAGGAGAGAGAAAAATACCTAAATATAGCGAACATATGGATATAGAAGTCATCGAGGACTTAGTTGCCACGTGGAGAAATACATGATTAACCCCCTGCAATAACATGAGGAGCTTGCCAACATATTATCTCCTTCGTCTTCTTTATTGATTACTAAGCAGCAATATTCTTCTTCTCTTGCCATCTTATGAACATAACCATTTTTTTGTTCATCGATTCCTAACTATTATAGAGCTTTTGTGGGCAATAGAAGAGTAGTAAAAGAGGAGAGCATATGAGTGCAAGACTTCAGATGTGTAGACAAACAAACCTCAAATCTCATGGGTACAATCTTCCACTCTTCATACAACTATTGATTGGGTGCAAATCTTGCAACACATAGACACAACATCTCTACAAACGCGTGGGAGCTGTATGATGACCTATATGACACACGAAGAGCTATAAATGCTTACTTCACAAGTTAAGATTTGCAACTTCTCACAATGATCTACTTCGCTAAGATCAACTACCTCATGTTAACAACAAAATGTTTTCTTATTTTACTTTAACTCACATCCAATGCACATGTGTTTGGGACATATTTCAATTTCCAACAAATAATGTGTTGTTAGTCTTGTGTAAATCTACTATTCCAAGAGGTCTACGATTCAACACACAATCAAAATGATGTTAATATTTGGGACACCATTTTAAATTGGTGATGCTAATGTATTAAGTTAACTCATAGCACACAATAGTTCTTTCTTGCATAATAACAATGTATCACCAAATCCATGTAGAGTGCACGTGTATAACATCCAAACTTAAGACTATGATGAATCGCAAGTGCTAGTAAACCCCTATGATGTCCTTACCAATTCCTTGAGAGAGACTCTACTATTGTTTGACTCCTCATTTTCATTCTCTTTACTAAGGTTTTCCTTAGAGTACATAACTTGCTTTGGATGGATGTTCACTTTGTTAAGAGCGTGTAGACAAAAACATACATAAAATAATACCTTCCTCTATGATGCTTAGACTGCCAATCTGATGCTTCCATTGGCTCCAAAAGGGGGGTAAAATACTAGCACACCTGGCCAGAATTCTGCCAGATCACTCCTTCTTCATCTCCCAGTTCGGAGTGTTGTTCACTCCTTGAAAACAACGATCGTGCGTTGCATGATTTCACCAATCTTTCTTTTTACATAAAATCCTCTCAGATTGGCTAAAAGCTACCCACTTTCTTTTAGATGTCATCCTAATCTAGAAGCTGTCTACAATTTTATGGATTTTTACAAGATATAATATCTAAAATATCAAAATTTGGCTAAACTTGTCCAAAAATCTAATATTTTTGAACCATCCACCCTATAAACACTAACACTAATGTCTAAAATGGCATTGGCTCTCTAGATCAATAAGGAAGCCACACTCTAGAGTTTTTCACATGGTGTGCGCATAGCGACACGACAACGTGCCTTGCAAAGTTTCTTGTTTGTTTTTTTTGGGCTTAAGCATACTTTGGCAACATGCATTGACTTGTCTTGCAAGTAACTTGACCTAGCTTGCAAGTAGTCCTAATCAATCATACGATGCATTGTACTCCATTATCTTGTATGTGCATGAGGATCTTTGTTTCCTTGTGCTTCCCTTCCAGCACCTCACCAAGGACAACAAACCAAATTGTGTTTATAAGGAGACTTGCATGTATAGTAATTATATTTGAGTAGGCCTAACTTTCATGCCCAGTAATTTTGTTTGAGTGGGCCTTTAATATTAAAGCAATTAGTTCCTTTTGTTGCCACAAGCTGCTTCTTGCATCAATGCATATGTGGCATCATGAAATAAAAAAATGATGTAGCAAGCCATATAGGAAAGAGAAAAATAGCAACACAAAAGGGCAAAGAGAGAGAGAGAGAGAGAGAGAGAGAGAGAGAGAGAGAGAGAGAGAGAGAGAGAGAGAGAGAGAGAGAGAGAGAGAGAGAGAGAGAGAGAGAGAGAGAGAGAGAGAGAGAGAGAGAGACTAAACTTAAATTGATTTGATACTTGGAGGATGGATGGTGATGCCAATTGTCTTAGAATAGGTAACGAGGTCTTGCTTGGAGTTGGAGGTGAGGGTGGATGGTTTGACTAAGACATAGATGGGGTGTTGAAAGGTTGTTGCTGCCAAAGCCACAAAAACTTACTAATATAGCTTGTGGCGCTGATCACTAGCACCTTATTACTGGTGTCATTTGGTATTTTAGATTCTTTCGCAAATTCTTTTGATTAAGAGAGAATTAGTGAAACAATGTTGTTGCACTGAGCTCAAGTCCCGACCATGGTAGCAAATGGCTATGGTAGAGTGGTTGTATATATCAAAAATTGCTTTGATGGAGAAGATTAAACCTTTTTTTGCTCACCATGTTTGCAAAACCAAAAGTCACAAAAAAAGAGAGATAAAAAGCTAGAGAAAAAATTGAAAGAACTCTTAATTGAACAAGCTGAAAAAGTGTGCCACTTAACTCAAGTTAACTAGGGATAATCTTTTGAGATACACATCACATTGTCACTGCACCATTGTAATAACATATGCTCTAATATGCAATGCAAACAATTTGCAAATTGATATTCAATCTCTCTTAGTACAAGAACCTGGAAAAACCCTTTGCCAATGAACTTGAAATGCAATGGGCTACAACAGCCATAGCTCCACTGAAGTGATAGTTCAATAGGTTAGAAGTGATCTTAAATAGGCGCATGGGTGTGATCTTCTTGTGGGGGGGACTTGCAAGTGATGTTGCCATGATCATTAGCAGGTAGGTGTGTAGAGCTTTCGCACTACCTCATTGTGCAACACCATGATTCTTTCAATGTTGTTTTTGGTTAACATTCACGATCCGAAGCTTATGAGAGGGCCAAATTGTGAAAAGACCGCAGTGTTTCTTTTCGTTTATAAAAGGCAAGTGGCGTTTGCCACACATAATTTGGTGGCCAAGCCCTAACATAAAGGAAAAGCTTGCTGGACTGCCTGTTCCCCCTTCTCTGTCGAGCCAACCTGCTGTTGTTCTTCTTCCTCTTTTTCTTTTCTTCTTTGTTGTCTCGTCGCCTGCAGGGTTTGATTAATCGAGGCAACTTCCCGCGAAGTTTGTCCGTACCGTGATCTCCACAAATGACGACGGCTGGAAATGCTGTAGTTGGTGAGTCTGTCTGTCTGTGCGTATGCCTTCTTCCTTTCATTCCATGACATCAGATTTGACGGGATTATCAGCCCGATAGAAAAGTTTTGGCACATCTTACTATGTGCATTTTAGGGTCTCTCACGCACAAGGTGCTGGTCGCTCCTTGTCTCTTGAATTTAGTTTATTTGAATCTGGATCTAGTATTAGACATGTCAAGGTTTGACGTTTAGAAATGCGAGGCTTTACTGAATGTTGGTTGTTTTTCCTCGGCATTGGTGGATATATTGTGAATCTCGAAGTGCAGTTCCAAGAAACTTCAGATTGCTGGAGGAATTGGAGAGGGGAGAAAAAGGCATCGGGGATGGAACTGTCAGTTATGGAATGGATGATGGAGATGATATCTTCATGAGGTCGTGGACTGGAACGATAATTGGCCCACATAATGTAAGTCTTGAATGTTGAATAACATTACCTATATAAATTCACTGAGCTTTGCTGGTTGCAACATTGGTTTACATTGTCTTATGTATACCATTGAAACAGTCTGTTCACGAGGGGCGAATTTATCAGCTCAAGCTGTTTTGTGATAAGGATTACCCTGACAAACCTCCCACAGTGAAATTTTATTCCAGAATCAACATGACATGTGTGAACCAAGACACTGGACTGGTAAAGTTTTGAGCTTATATCAAGTCTTTAACTAAAAAAAAAAGGAATTAGCATAGAGCTATAGTATCTCTCTTCTGAAGTTTTTCCCCTCTATGAAGGTCGCAGAAGTATGCGCTTAGGTACTAGATACTATACTATGTTGAAACAATAGCTTTTGTGACACTAATGCCATATTGACAATTTAAGATGCCAATATTATTTATTAAATCATAGTTAGTAAGATTGCCGAGCCTTGACATATAGATATGTTTATAAAGTGCCAAAGTAGATTCTTACATGTCTTTGATGAAAGCTGGTAATTAGTGTTTGTCTCCCAATTGAAGATATAAGGTGATGGCATCATTTAATGAATTTTCAGCATGCCACAAGTGAGTGTTTGCGTGACAAGTTTTGATTAACTTTCGAAGGATTTTGCTATTGTATAGGGTTTTTTAAAAGATGAAGTTTATTTGCTTTATTTCCCTCTGTTATTTGTTAGGGTGGTTCCAATCGTTTGTTCCTTATTTGCTCTTGGTGTAGAAGTCTCCTTTGTGCCATGTAGTGCTTTAACTTTGTCATCTCCTCCAAATCCTTTTGCATTCTTAATAGTTTTGATTTTTTGTATTTATTTTTCACTTCTTCATTCCCTATTGTGTTCATGATACTAGTACACACATAGTACATACTCTTTGTATGCTACTACTAATATCAAAACTGAAGCTCTTGTTTTTGCTCTTGATGATTTGGACATATGAATCTTTTGACCAAGCATATTCATCCCCTCATGATTTCAGTCCCCTCATGATTTCATGCTCTTAACAATAGGGACACATTGATTCTTGTGTGCATTGCAGTTTTTGTAAGAGGGAACAATCTAGTGACCATTGTCTTTTAGAATGGAAGGTAAATCTTTAAGAGAGTTTTTAGGGTTAAAGCTTATAACTTTTGCTTTCGATTATAGTATTTTGTTGTATGGATTTCGTGGAACCTTTTTCTCATGATATCAAGTCTCAAACTCTCAATTTTACTTGCTAAGTATACTTCAAGCCTTTGGGCATGTTTATATTTTGAAGAACTTTTGCTAGGCATAGCTAAAAAGTGATTTTGAATGAAAGATCCCTGTGACCTTGTGAAGTGAGTATGCAAATGAACATTGTTGTTGACACGGGGGCACACATAGGGAGAGCTTTTGGAAAGAGTGTAGTGGTCGGAAAAATGGCAAATAAATGGAGTTCAAGTTTGAGATATTGATCATTGTTTGAGAGTAGGTCTTTTATAACTCAAAATCCTTGTCATTTATTTTAGATTAGTAAAGGGCTTTATTTTCTATTTATCATGAGAGCCTTTTAGGTCATATTAAGATCTATATATTTTGCCTTTGAAGGACTTTTGGTTGGGTAGCTTTCTAGCAAGGTTGCTGATTGACCCTTGAATTATCAAGGTTAGGTCTAGTCCTTGTGAACAAGTCTAGCCAAGTTAGTGCATACTTATATTGTAATCATGTTGGTAGTTTGCTTTAATTTAACTCACTTGGTTTCGTCTTTTTTTCATCTTAAAGTGAGAATTGCCTTAATTTGTATCCATGTCTTTAACATGGTAACCGTGAAATGCATTTTTTTGAGGATGTAATGTGGAACTCATTGTACTTTTGTTATGCATCCTTTTGCCTTATTTGTTTCCCTCTAAGAAAAAAGCAATTTGCATCCGTTACAATATTGTTGGATATGTGTATTTTAAGTATGTTATTTTTTGTTTCATGCAGCATTTCACTTAAGACCTATACATGGGAAATGTTTCATGTTGAGACACAATGTTTGGGGGTGAAATGTTTCATGGTTATCTTCATTTTAAAAGTCATGAGAGCTTTGTGATGTGTATAGGCTTTGGTTATCAAAGGATGTCTAGGTTTTGAGTAGGCCAACACAAATTTGAGCAAAGATGTACTATTGGAGTTGGAAGTTGGATAGTAGATAAGGAGGCCACACCAAGTGCTGGTTTGTATCCTTATTGTATATGCTTTCTAGATATGCTATCCTTTTGCTACTAAAAATGCTTCTTCAACAATAAGGCACATTTGTGCTATCAAAGATACTTCTCGAACAAGCCCTCTTTTGAATGGTTTTTTGTCATATTAGCCTTTTAGTAATTGAATCTTTGCTATAGGCTCAACATTATTATTGTAGTGTTCTTAGAAGCCTTTGTCTCTCTCTCTTTAAGCATTGTTAACATGCTTCAACAACCATTGTGGTGCGTGTATGAAACTTGCAAAGATCTTAGGGGCAAATTGTGATCACAGGTGGTGTGGCATAAGTGAGCCCTTGAGTCCTTTAAGTTGTCATTTGGGGCATTTGTGTATATACGTCTTAATGGGGGTCTCTTTAGGATGATGTAAAAGGCTACCTTGGTGATTGAAGCTTTGTGAGTGTAGTTATGAGTTGATATCAAGAGGTTACCGCATGATATTGAGTGTGCCATTGATTTCATATAGCCATGTAGTGAAGATGCACATGCTCTATCTTTAGCCTCAAATTGATTTGCTAAGCATAATATTGGGTGCGCCATTGAGGGATTTAATTTAGACTATGGAGAAAATACTAGCACCCTAACTCTTTCAATGGAAGTTTACAATGTTGACTTTGTAATAGCATGCTACATTTTTGGTTTTGAATTGACTTGCTAAGATTTGTCATGTCATCATCGAGGATTGTGCTGGTTGAATGTAGACTCGACTAAAGTTTGCAACGTTGCAACAATAAGAATCACCAAATGCAAAATTGTAGTGGGAGAAACACATCCATTTACACAACACCATGTATTCTCTCATCTAGAAGTTGCCCCATGGTGTAACTTGAAGGCTTGAGTATGACACATGCAAAGTGTGAACTTGTAGGGGGGACTATCAGTTAAAGCTTTTCCTTTACCCTATTTGGTTGGGAGCATGTGGATGTGTTAATCCATGGTTTGGTTTGGTGCTTTGATACCATATGAGAAGTAATCAAGTGCACCACTTGCATGTATGAGCAAGAGCTTTGAAGGGTATACCTTCCAAGTACAAGATGTTTAACAAATAGCCTAGGGTCCTATTTATAAAACTCCTTGTCCACCCTATTCTTAAGGGCACATATTGCTAGACCCCTTGATTGCCTTAGACTCAGGGTGCGATTGCACCCCTTAGCCTTTGGGTGCATTCACACTTGATACATGTCACGTGGGTGTATGAGCAAGAGTTGTGAAGGGTATGTAATTCAAGCACATGATCGTCATACAAAATGTATTGCAAATGGACCCAAGGTCTTGTGTTATGCTCCTTATTCACCCTAGCCTTTAGGGCATACAATGCAAGACCCCTTAACCACCCTAGTCATAGTAATCGTAAAACACATTTTGTTGGTATTGAAATGTGCAATGCTTGAAATGTTTCATTGAAACGTAAAACACCCTTAGTGAAATGGCTGATTGAAACATGATTGCTATATGAAAAAAAAACATTTTTTCTTGCATTTTTGAGAGTTCTCACACATGATATATGAGATACTATGTAAAAAATAACATTGTTTGTTGGCACGAAAGGATTTGCATTGTATAAATGTGCAAGTTGGAATTAATTGTTTATAAAGAAAACTATCTCATATGTAGTATTTAACTATTTCACTTGGCATTTCACTTGGGACTCCCCTAAAGGTGGAACATTTTGAGTTGAAACGCATCCCTATTATATATAGAACACGTTGTCTACTCTAGCCAAGTGCAAATCTCCTTTATTATGGGCATTAGAACTTGGTAGTGTTAGGTCCTTTTTAGAGTGTTGTTTGGTTCTTCTTCATTGGGATCTGTTCAAAGAACAATACTCTCATATTGAGTTTTGGTGTCTTCGATGACTCCTTTAGCATCCAGAGCCTCAAACCTTCACTCCCGAAGGCCTATCTATAGTAAATTTCATTTATTTTTTCCTACTCTAAGTTGTGGGGCTTATTTGGTAGCCCTAATAGAAAAATATGATGGGCTCTTTTTACCTTTGCTTCAAGCCTTTACTTTTTCTTCAACATTGTTGCTTGAGCACACATTGATTGTACTCCACTTATGACTTTATATCATTACATTTCATTCTTTTGAGAATATATTTTCTAGTTTTTTGTACTTTTTGTGGCCTTTGTCAGCCCTCTTGATTCTTAATTACACTATTAGATCCTTGCATGATATCAGAGCTAGATGCCTTAAACAACCTAGTTATTATTAATATTTGGGCTTTCAAGAGCATACCGGCTAACATTCGTGGCTTTAATAAAGTAATATTTGGTAGAGCCCTTTGACCCAATTTTCCCATATATTGAGGTTTAGGGGTATCGTAACTTCATCCTTTGCTTTCAATAGTGATAGATTCTTTTAGCACATTCCTTCCTTTTGGTATTTCAATACCATTGTGTGAAGGCTTACAGATGATGCATCTCAAATACCTTGAGTAAGTTTAAGCTTTTGGTATTTCAATACCATTGTGTGAAGGCTTATAGATGATGCATCTCAAATACCTCGAGTAGGTTTAGGTCGTTAACTAGGTGTTAGGTTATCTTTACCTCATATCTCCTCTCATGTGATCACCACTTTGCCCTATGATGATGTTTTGTTGGGAACTACTTTTATGCACTATGTAGCTTACAATTGCCCTTCAGTTACTCTCACTCAAACTTATGGTGCTTGTGTTGGGAATCTTAATCTTGCATATTGCACCATTCTTGTAGGTAGTTCAAAGGTTGATAATACTTACACATGCTTGTAGGTAGTTCAAAGGTTGATAATACTTACACATGCTTTGTCGTTACACCCTCTCATTCTTTGGCTATTCAATTTTCTCATGCCTTTGTTGAGCTAGCCTTTGCTGCACCTTGTAGACAATCCTTTTCTTTTTTTGTTGCACTCTCCTTAGATTTACCTTTATCATTGGCATCACATGAGTGAGCTCTCAACCAAGTGTTGGTATGCAGTTTATCATGTATCTCTATTCCATTCATAGATTACAAGTAGTGGTTGTTGATATGCTAGAAAACCAGGGTTTAGCAAGAATTTACATAGTAGAAAGGTGTCTTGAATCACCTCCTAGCCTCATAACTATTGTTTTTATTGATTATAGTTGAACATGCAACAAGGTAATGCATGGTTGCAACATCACCAACTTACTTGGCCTTGGCTCTTGTTCATAGATACATGATCAATCACCACTTTCCAATGTTTTTATGTCACTTTGATCTATTGGATATTTTCTCCTCCATAATAAATGTTTGCCTTCTTTAAAACCGTACTGGGTATAGATTGGAAAACCATCTTTGAATAGTGTTTACTCTCTCCCATTTTGAACTTTCTTTAGAACAACCCTTCCACTTACTAGACACTCCTAGTAAATGGTATCCTTGTTCGTCTACAAATGACTATTTGGTCGTTAGAAAGTTCTACCATCCCATCTCTTGAGATGATATTATTTATCTCCCCTTGTTTCTTTTAGAGCCTACTAACATGAAACATTGGATGGTGGACATGACTTGTGGAAGCTAGCTAGAGCTTGTAAGCTCTCTCCTCTTATCTTTTTTAGTATTGTGAAAGCACCACAACATCCAAGTGAGAGTTTAGAACATTCTTCCATCTTCATGGTTTCAAACTTTAGTGCACTTTCAAATAAGCTGAAATCCTCTTTCAAAAGTGAGACATTTGCTATGTGGATCAGCGAGGGTTGTCTTTATAGATAGTATGCATTGATCTGTATGGTATGATCCATATGGTGCATATTTGTATGATCTAGTACGAAAAAAGGGCATTTTTAATCACTCTTTCCCAAGTCTACAAATTTCTTTCTTTCTTTCTTATTTCTTCCCCCCAAACCGCCCCGGTCCCCCCCTTCTTTTGTTCTTATTTCTCTCTTTCCCAAGTCTTTCTCTCACTCTCTCAACCCTTTCACACCTTCGTTTTTATCTCAAGCTTCTTCCGCTTTCTCAAGCCTCTCATCTCTCTCTCTCTCTCTCTCTCTCTGTGGCCTCTCCCTCTCTCTTGATCCTCTCTTAAGCCTACACTACTCTTATTTGTAACAATCGTTCGTGTACTCCCATCTATGTACTTGTAAGTTGTAGGTAACAATAGCGCATGCATCATGAGGTTTTGGTGTGTTACCCTTTAGTATTCATCTTGTATACTTTAATAGCATTGCTATTTAGACTTTAAACATCTATTCTATCATCTTTAGTTCAAAATAATCAAGTTTAATTTTTTTTTCGTACTAACATCGCATAGTATCTTATAAAATCTTGTGGTACCATTTCATACAATATTTTTTTGTACTATATGGTATCATACCTTTCATACTTGACAACTACGGGATTAGCATAGGCTTTGGCTCTATCATGTGCCTTCTAATGCTTCTCTGAGCAAATTTTAACCTTCTTTCATAGGGTCAGGTGTTTTTATTTTATTTATCATCTTGTACAATATTTTTTTGTACTATATGGTATCATACTTTTCATACTTGACAACTATGGGATTTGCATAGGCTCTGACTTTGTCATGTGCCTTCTAATGCTTCTTTGAGCAAATTTTAACATTCTTTCATAGGGTTGGGTGTTTTTATTTTATTTATTTCCAAATAAGTGAGTCATTGTGATGGGCAAAGTTAATTTGGGTAGTGGGGTACTTTGGTAGAAGTTGTGGAGAACAATGGTGATGTCTCAACAATGGAACCATGAAATTGGTTTTGATAACTAAAGGGTAGTAGTCTCTTAACTTGCATACACTTAATCTTAAAGATAGAAATTTGATAACAAAGACGCAAATAAAACAATGGAGCTAGAATGGCCTGCACCAATACATAGAAAGCTTGGCCCCAACATCTTTCCCCCCTTGCTAGAATTTCAGACCTTTGATCTTAGCCTTTAACAAGCAATTCGATACTTGCTCAATAGATCTATAGTGCTTTAAAACTTTTCTCTAGTTGCACTCACTAGACAAGACCTGAAACACTAGATCTGAATATGTTTGCCATACTTACTTTCTCCCCTTATATTGCTAAAAAAAGCTCGAATTGGACAAGATCTTCACCACCATACACCCACCACTATAGGCTTTCGCATATATCACAATCTTGCCCAAATTCTCTAAGATCAATGTAAAAGAAAACCCTCTATAAGACCTATCATGTGAGGATTCTCTCCCAATTGCCACGAGGGTTCTCTCCCAATTGCCACAAAATACAAAAGGAAGAACACATAACAAACATAAAGTGTTTACAATAGCTCCCAAATCACATGAGCAGCCCAACAACTGCATCGCCTAGTTGGAAACAATGTCACTTGCACAAAAATAGCCTTTGCCTTGCTCAAAACTGCCATCACTAGCATCACAATAGATTGCCAACAATTAGAACAACTCTATCAGTGCACCACAAACAACATGATCAAGAGTGGCATGCAATAGGTTGGCTGGTGGCAGCCACGATCTACTCGATAAAGCCTTCTTGTGGGTGGAAAGCTTCATCCTTTTGTCTTTCATGCATTTCTCTTGCTTTTATGACATTTTGCTTGCTTTTTAAGTAATTTGCATAAATTTAGTGGGAAGTTTATTTATTTAGCCATTAATTTGTTGAATTTGAGTGACTTGGCTTGAACCGTTGGACCACCACCCAAATTAAAGTAAGCAAAAAAGAAACTCTCATATTAAGGTTAATTTAAATTGAATGAAACAAATGTGCACACAAGCTTACACATTTAAATAATTGGGCTGTTGTGGAGAAACAATGGTGGTGTCTTGACAATGGAACCATGAAATTGGCTGTGATAACTAATGGGAAGTAGACTCTAAAATGCAAGTGCTTAATCTTAAAAAGACAAGACTTCGACACCAAAGAGGCAATAAAACAATGTTGCTAGAATGCATTGCACCAAAATACGTGGAAAGATTTGGGGTTGATCTAGTGCAAGCACTTAAGTCCTATATTTGGCCTAATAGGGAAAAACATGTATCATAGAGAATAAAATAAGGATTGAGATGCATTCAATGGGATGTACCTAAGTATGCAAATCATGCACGAGGTATTGGAGCTTGGTCCACAATGCATGGAGATTAGGTGGATGATGTTACTCGCGACTCTAGGGATCCAACAAGGATTGATGTAGATGATGATGCTTTATTTTAAGCATTACTGTTTAGCACAATTTACGGGTTTACTTCGTTCTGTAGTGTGGTGGAGACTTTTCCCTTGCTTATGATGAATCCTAGGTTTTCTACATTGTTGGATTCTTTAGTTGGGGATGGGTAGAGAGCAAGATACATCAACATGAGATCCTACTATGGTTGGGAGACGACCCACATGATTTTAGTTTGCTCGTGGACAACAGATGTCGATGTCACCAGTGCAGAATGTTCAAAAATTCAATTGGTCAATCATTTGAAAGTGGAAATTGGCCTAGAACTTTGCATCCACCAGCAAACAAATGATTACAAAGGAGAGACAATTTGTGAAGTTTGAGACATCTAGGGTGGTGTGGAGGATAAGATCTTGGCTTTGACCTTTATTTAGTAGTTTTACATAGCCTATTTAGGTGGAAGGTGCACAAAGCATCCCCTTTTTTAAGGGAATGCACAAAAACGGTGAGCCAATCTTGTGGTTCAAGGAAAAGCACCACCCACTTCGATACAATTCAAGTAGGAGTTTTGCAATATGTTGTTTACTAGTGCTTTTGAGGTGGAGGTGAAGATTGTTTGGCACTAGATCACCACCCACTTCGATACAATTCAAGTGGGAGTTTTGTAATATGTTGTCCACTAGCACTTTGAGGTGGAGGTGAAGATCATTTGAGATTAGTTGAGGGTAGTAGATTTCAAGGATTTGGATGAGTATATCCAAAAAGTTTTGGGGAGGCTTTGCTGCCTATTACTTCTTAGAAAAGCACCACCCACTTTGATACAATTCAAGTAGGAGTTTTGTAATATGTTGTTCACTAGTGCTTTTGAGTGTAGGTGAAGATCGTTTGAGATTAGTTGAGGGCAGTAGATCACCACCCACTTTGATACAATTCAAGTAGGAAATTCGTAATATGTTGTTCATTGGTGCTTTGAGGTGGAGGCGAAGATTGTTTGAAATTAGTTGAGGGCAGTAGATTTCAAGGATTTGGAGGAGTATATCAAAAAGTTTTGGGGAAGCTTTACTCCCTATCACCTCTTAGAAAGACGTTTCTATTGCTATTAGTCTACATTTCATGTATTTTAGGGCACTTTATTTTCTCATTTTGGTGCTGTCTTGTTGTCTAGGGTGGGATCCTAAGTTCTTTATACAAGGCTTCAAGTGTCCTCATCCCTGTCCCATCCTCATCCTCGTCCTTATCCTTGTCCTTCATCGTGTGTTACTATGGGTGAAAAGTTTATAAAATGCATGAAAAGGAGACATGCACGGAAGGCATGAATGCATATCTTTTCTCCATCGTGTGGCATTTTTTTGGGTAGATCAGGGCTGCCAAGGACCATCTATTTTTGCCATTTGCTGATCATGGCTGTGTTGAAGCTCTGATTATGCTGTCCAGAGTGTTGGTGATGTTGTCTATCAGCTTGGTGATCTTGGTTTTCCACCCAATGATGTTGCTCTTGGATAGATGATGGCACAAGTTTGGTAGGCGACGGTTGATCAAGTCTAGGCAATGTTGTCCTAGGTTAAGTGATGCTGTTTTGGAGTTGTGAGTGGTTTTGGACATTCTCGTGGGTTTTTGTGCTTCTCTACTGTGAGTTGTGCCATTCAAAAGAGATCAGTTGTGATAGATTTTGTGAGATAGGGTTTTCTGGTAAGATTTTGTGTTGGACAAGTTGGTCTTCTTGTGCCATCAAAGAGTCTGCTAGTTTTTTCAGATCTGGTATTTTTGGACTTGGTGAGAGCAGCCAGAGACTAGTACTTGAGCATTGCATGAGTGGTTGCATTGGATTGGCCTACTAAGGGTTGAGATTGATGTGAGTGTGTGCAATAGAAGATTCAAGAGGAAGAACATGAACAGGGAGAGAGAAGGGAAGTGAAAGACTATAATGGAAGAAGAAAATCTGCATTGAACTTTGAATGAAAGGCGAATACAAAGGTGGACTGATCGGTACCTTCATGTAGTCCAAAGCGTTAATGAGGCCATTGGATCAGGATGATGACAAAAGGCAGCATTAGAAGATGGAGGAAAGTCCTTGAATGTTGGAGTGTGGTGAAACCTGAAAAACAAAAAGTGACCAGGCAACTGAAAAGGGCAGCGATAAATAACTGATAATGCCAAAAACTAGCCGACCAACATCAGGCCATGCATTGAATTGTAGCCAATTTGCACTAATTAAGACAGGAAATGCTGGCACATAATAAAAAATGCTGATCGCCCCAAGTTTGGTGTGAAAACACCCTCCAGCCACCACTGAAAAAGAAATGCAAGGTTGGAAATGGATCTCAGCCAAAGTGAAGACACCGAAAACTGTTTGAAAAAGAAATGCATGCTCTAAATAGAGCTACCTCCTTGGTTAGAGCACATGACAGATTGAGTGCCAAAATTCCTAATGTCCCCGTCTGACTTAGACTGAGGTTCACAAGTAGAAGATGATTGTGCATGATACATTTGCTAACATGAAAAGCTAGTGATGAGGGCTTTGTGAATAGTAATATGACAATTTAATAGGTAGAAAGAAATATTGCAAGAGATGTCGAGTGTTGGGGCCAATCTTTCTTTGTGTGTTGAGGTGTAGGAGCATTTTAGCTTCACTATTGGATTTATCTTTTGGTTGCTGAATTTTTGCTTTTTAAGATTGAAGTTCTTACAAGTAAAAGTGTATTATCCTTTGGTTCACCAAAGGCCAATTTCATGGTTTTGTCGCAAGGATATCATCAACTTTCTAGAGCAGGGAAGTTTGTGATTCATGATTGCTTTAGGGTGCAAGCACTTAGGCCTTAATTTCAGCCAAATAGGAACAACATCTAGGAGGGATGTTTGACAAGGCTCACAAGGGATTTTTTCTAAAGAGCTGAGATATTGTGGATGAGATGTTACTAATTGTGTTGATGTTATACAAGAGTGATCCGGGTTTGAATTTGGTCTCAAGCACATGGGGTGCCATAGGGTTCATGGAGTCATACCATCTACAATAAGAAGATTACTTTAGAGCAAAAGATTCATGTGTTTAAAGGAGAATCGGTCCCTCTTGTATCAGATTCAACCGTTTCTAATTACTGGTTGTAGCACTGTAAAGAATGTTTCTCCCTCTTTTTACTTGGAGAACTTTCACTTGAGGGGCTTGAGGATTATCCATTCTATTGAGCTAGTATTACATTCAATTGGTTGCCATACAGAGTGATTGCAACCCACATGAAGAGATTGACACATTTGAAGGACTTATTAGACAAGGGACTGATTCAAATCTAGGTCATCCCTTTTTACTCATTTGTTCCTTTGTTATAGGAGGAGGATGGCTCATAGCATGTGTATTGATTATCGTGCCTTGAACTAGATGATGATTAAGAACCATCTCCCTATTTGAAGGATAGACATATCCTTAGATACACGTTTGGAAAGAAGATGTGTAGAGGATACCTTTCAGGACAATCTTTGGCCTATATGAGTTTCTAGTGATGTCATTTGGGCATATTGTTGCACTCGCATCATTTATTTAGATGATGGATGTAGGGACATTCTTTGATAACATTTTTTGTGAAAAAGGATGAGATGAGAGCATAGGAAGCATTTGGTTATAGTCTTTTAGGAAATTCTCAAGCATTGGTTGGTCTTTAATTGTAAGAAGAGTGAGTTTTTCTTGGAAGAAATGCCTATAAATGATTGGGGGATCCACATGACGTCTATAGTTTCCTTGGATTGTGTTTGTACTACAGAAGGTTCATCCTCCATTTTGTAGAACATAGACCTCGATGACTTTTGGCAATACTTGCATTGTTACTTTGCAAGTATTCGACTTTTCTTCTCTCTCTCTCTCACACACACACACACACACTCTCTCTCTCTCGTAATGGAAGCAATGCAAGTGAGGATTTATGGAGAGTGGATGCTATGGGTATGGAGAGAGATGGATAGAGCTTGAGGGTAGAGAGCATAGATAGCTTGAGAGTGTGGGAGCTTGAGGGGTGTAGAGAGTGGAGGTGGACAGCTCCACTCTCTCTACCCCTCTAAGAGTAGAGAGTGGAGGTGGAGGTAGAGAGGGTAGTGGCTTGAGAGGCTGAAGAGCTCAAGGGGTAGAGTGCTTGAGGTGGAGAGGATGAAGAGTTTAGGAAGCTTGAGGGAGTAGAAGAGCTTTTAGTGTAGAGCCTGAAAGTTGAGGGAAGGGAGCTTGAGGAAATAGAGTGAGAGAGTGGAGGTGGAGGTAGAGAGGGTAGTGGCTTGAGAGGCTGAAGAGCTCAAGGGGTAGAGTGCTTGAGGTGGAGAGGGTGGAGAGTTTAGGAAGCTTGAGGGAGTAGGAGAGCTTTTAGTGTAGAGCCTGAAAGTTGAGGGAAGGGAGCTTGAGGAGATAGAGTGAGAGCTGCACTCTTGAGAGCTTGAGGATTAAGTAGTGATTGATTGTCAAGTAATATGAGAGAGAGAGAGAGAGAGTGTGTGTGTGCACGTGCATATCGTGGGGGAGGGGAACCTCAGCGGGCACCAAAGAGGACTCCAAAACCACAATAAAAAAGGCTTAAAACCGTTGTCCAAACGCTTCTTGCAATATTCGCTTTTTGACCTGCTGGCACCAACGGTCACTGAATGTCTCTCAGACAAGCTGGCAGGACTGGATGGATCGACCGATATGTTTTGTTTGTCAGATGTGGACAACCTTGGTAGAGTTGGATGGTGCTATAAACATCAAGGACTAGGCTGCTCTATCTTTATCTAAGTCCGACCAGGACTTGAGTTAGGGCACTGAACTACAAGGGGAAATTTCTGTTTGGGTGTTAACGCCGAGGGGAAGTTTGTGTATTGGGTGGTAGCCACAGTCTGGGTGTGGAGGCTACATCTGTGTGCATCAGATGGCGAATTTTGATGTTCAGGAGTAGGACATGCAGCAGGAGGCAGTAGTCCTGGCAGAAGACAGCTGCTTTTCAGGATGAACATGCCTGCAGGAGGCAATGATGTAGCTGCTGCATTCTATGGGTGACTAGTTGTGACTGATGACAATAATGGGGTCAGGACTGTTTACTTTTAGTAAACAAGTTGAACCAGGGCATAGAAGCAACAAACGTTGGTGTGGAGAGGTTGGTTGCTGAGCTTGGGGCATGTCAATCATGCGAGATGATGAATAGTTCCACCCTCGAGTCCCTTTCACTGCACTTTGTGCTGACACTTGTCCTACTCAAACTGAAATTGATAAAAGTAATCTAGTTTGGCTCTTTCTAGGGATGTTTTTGAGGAGAGAAATCTGACCATAATTTGTCATCAAGTAACATTAGTTGCGGCCTACTTTAGCTCTGGTCAACAATGGAGAGGTCACAAGATGAGATGTTCATTATAAACTCATGGATCAGTTACAGCCATCAGGCACTATTACATCTATAGTATCCTATTCAACTAAAAGACAGATACAAAGATAGAGTAGCCTAGCCCTTGCAGGTTGCATTTTCCCAATCATGTTATTACACATTCGATTGAGGATTTGCATGTCTTCTGCTCTTAATTCCTTAGCTTCAAAGTGATAAGAGGGCACTGATGTAGGCTGCAAGCAGTGAGATCCCTCAACAAACAGCAGCTCTGGGATGATGGTAAACTGAAGGAAAATAGCTGTATAGAGAACCAAGAATGCCTGCCCACATGCTGTATACAATTCAAGCATATATGAAGAGAGTACAGACAGCAGTTTGTCACAGAACAGAGTCATATGAAAACCTAACACAATCCACATGCTTGTAGACGAAGTTTAACATTAAAGGTTAAGCAAACTTCCCATGGGAACATAGACGAGAAATCAGGTCGGTGCATCAGGAGATGAAAAACCATTGTGAGAAAGAGATATATAGCTGTTGCAGTGTTTTTTGGATGTCCAACAAAAATGAGGAAACAACAAAAGTGGCTAGAATCTTTGATTACCATTTCCTCTTTCTTAATCCTAAGAAAGTTTCACAAAATTGTATTTAATATCTAAGATATCCAAGGTTTTAAACCCAATGTTACAAGCTACATAAAGTTAATTCTCCTTGGGTTGCTAGGCACTTAGTCACACATTTGGGTCACCACACTCTCCACCTACATGCAAGCATGTCCTTTCAAATCACCATCAACTGACGTGCTTGTATGTGGATAATTTCTGTAGCAATAGGAATTTTTATTCTTTCTTATATTTGCAACATGTAGTACGCTTTTGCATCACTAGGACTTTTGAAAACATAAACGTATATGTATTTCTATGTTAGTGGAACTCTCTCTTTGCAACATGTCCCTTCTGGCTAGCCAAGTATCAGTATTTAAAGATAAGAACACAATGCCCTAGTTAATTAGTAGGGCTAAAGGAATTAGTTATGAATGCAAAAGTTAGTTTAGGATAAATTGGAAGCAGTTGAATACTTACAAACTGCACACGACATTTGTGCATGTCATGAACTAGTTGTGTATTTGTATCACACAAGTTAAGAAGTTCTTCTTTAGAGTGAGGAGCTGTACATAAAAATTCATCTCAATACAAATCAGCAACAAAATAAAGTTCATGGATACACACGAATGCAAGCTTGATAATGGGAAGGGATTGTGTTTTTCTACTCTCTCACTAGCTTTCTCACTTTGTGACATCATTGGCATAGCCAACTCACACATCTGAATGCAAGCTTGATAACCCGAAGGGATTGTGTTTTTCTACGCTCTCACTAGCTTTCTCACTTTGAGACATCATTGGCATAGCCAACTCACACATCTTTTCTTAGCTCACACATGAGCTAATGGATAGGCATAGATGCAATTTGTTTTGCATCTACTAATAAGCTAGCATGTTATCAAGTTCCCTAGCACATGTCACCTCCCTTTTCTTTCAACATGAAATATAGGCGAGTCATCAGTATGGGCCTGCATCTGGAAACATCTTTGTATGAGATTTCATTTATCACATTATATTGTCACTAGTTAAAGGTTACAATTTTATTCACCATAGGTTTACTTTTTTGCTTAATGTGCATCATGTACTCGTACAATATAAGCCCTGATGTATCTGCAATGCACACAAGTTATCCTTCAATTGCTCTGTAAAAATTAGAAGGTTGCAACAAAGTGTAATGCATCAACAATTTTGGTAGTGTTATATGCTTATTCTTTTGGGTGGAGTGGCCTCTGATTGTAGCATTTCTATGCTTATTATGCACAGCTATGAGCGGGAATCACCGCTTACCAGTCTACTTAGAGGAGTAACATTGTAGTTTGTAATTATCAAGAGCCCATGGAAGGGATGTACATGTCTTTAAGGTATTGAAAGGTTGCACACTATAGCTCACATTATGAAGTGTCAAACATTGTCTTCAAGTTAATGTGGATCATTAAAAAAATGCCATGTTGCATTAATTGCAGTCAACGCCATAGACCCACATCATTCAAATGCTTGGTACACGGCAAACTGATGGCATGGGACAAAGTATAAACCTGAAATAAATCAAGAAAGTTTGGTGCTCAGAAGACACGACTGTTTCCCAACATTTGGTGGTCAAGTGGAAACACCTCTGAAATGCAAGAAGTCCACATCAAGATTAGTTTACTTGCTTAAGATCAGAACAAGTTCTTTTAACAACAAAATTTTCAAGGGAGGAAACACGTTCTTGGATATTTTGGATGGAGTTCACAAAATGGCCTCTAGGCCATGCATGGGATGTCAACATAAGGGCTAGAGTGGTGGAGGGGCTATATAAATAGGACTGAAGAACTAGTCTGTGTTGCATCTTGTTTGGTCCCCACAGTTTGATGGCAATAAATAGGGATGGTGTGGGCTGGTTGTATGGCAAATAAGAACTTGCAATAGGAAGCCTGGCTCGATACGCTACTGCTGCTAGCTCCAAGTTCAAGTGAACCTGTATTGGCTCTATGGCCGGGAGGTGAGCTTCTTATCTATCTCTGCCTGTTTCAAAATTTGTGCAATTATTGCTTATGCCATATAATGTTGGCATTTCAAGTGCGTTGCCTCACTTGACAAAAAAGATGCTATATATGTTGTCTATGGGAGAAAAATAGCACACAAATAGTGGCGATGGCTTTAGACTGCCTCACTGGCTGGATGAGCTTCACCTTTGGTCAGGGAAGGTAGGGGAAACTGCAGTGAGTAAAAGCAAGGATGCCTATAGCTTTGGGATCGAACGTGGCTGCCTTGTTGTCTGTGAATAGAATTTTCAGCCCCCTATTTTACTTTCCAACCTTGAGTTGCATGTCAGTCGTTGATTTGAAGTTTCAAACTTGCAAGCAGGCTTTCTAAATCTCGGACCTCACCCAGGATTGTGCTTTCATAAATTTGCAGGATAGTTCTAGAACTGATGTTCACAAAAATTGGCAGATTGATATGTTAAGTAATATCTTTTGCACATCAAGTGTGGTGATACTTTGCCTATCAGTCTCAAAAAACAGCACGTATGTGTGCTTATGCGGAATTCCCAGACCATCTTTTTCTACCTGGCATCTAGTTTTTCTCATGTATATGTACCGTGGTCAATTTCAGTTGGCAACACACATTTCTTTATCATGCAGTCTCACCTATGTGCCCACAATCTGTTATGGAAATAAGTAATATATGTTATAAAGTAGCTCTTGATTTCTTTTTCTGAATCCTAACACGCTTTTATCAGCCTTAGAATGTTGAACCAATAAATCCACATACTACAAACCACTTGGAGCAAAACATTGAGCGTGCTTATGGAATCTTAGGTAGGCTTCCTGAATGTGCTTGCATAAAGTCAACTTGGGATTAGGTTCATTGTTGTACCAATTATTCTAATGACATGCATCATTTTTTGATGTGATACAACATGTCAGTCGATATATATTCTATGCCATGAGCTAGGGTACTTACCTTATGGAGAATACTTTGAAATAGAAAACTATGAACGTTTGATTGAAAGTTTTGAGGTGACCTTGGTTAGAACATCTACATTTTTAGGGTTGCATACTCTACTTATGCTGATAGGTCTTTGCAAGAAACACCAGAATCTCATTGCGAGGCTTCCATTATAAGGTGGCGTTAAGTAACTTGCAAAAGTTTTATTCATCAGTGGCCAATATCGTGAGGCATTTATATTGATGTGTCAACAAAACATACCAGCACTATTAGGGTGTGGGTCAAATTCAAACATATTTTGCCTTAGGACTGGTAAGAGAAAGCTAATTGATTGTAGAAATTACTTTGAAGTTCCTCAACTCATTTGATCTTTCTCTGTGGACTTTCTGCTTTAGATTTGATCCTTCTTTGACAAGTAGAGTTCATGGGCACATTTTCCTGCTCTTTATTTGATAATCATATATATGCAGGTTGAACCCAGGCATTTCCCATTGTTGGCCAATTGGCGGCGAGAATATACAATGGAGAGGATTTTGACCGAATTGAAGCGTGAAATGTCTTCTTCTCACAATAGAAAGTTGCCTCAACCTCCTGAAGGCAGCACTTTCGCTGGTATTTAGTTGTTACATTTCTTAGCCAAACAGAAAATAGTTTGGCCAAGGGGCTATTGAACTTGTTGTAGCTATTACAGTCTGTTGTCCTCAAGTTGAGGAACTGTGAAAGCTGTGATCATGCATGAGTGCTTCATGTGTAAAGGGTTGTAAAGGGTAGTATAGCTTAGATTGGGGTTTTGGGGTTTTTATTTTACTTATGAAGCTTGCACGACACTTTGTGCAGCCCATTTATTCTTTTTGCAATGTTTGGTAACGTGTGACTTGGAACATTAAGCCCTTTCCTTTCTATCTCGATGTTCTTTGGTTCATGAGGTTTTATGCTGCTGTAATATTGTGTGACTTAATGGTTTTGTAGCAGTGCCGGAGTCTTCTCTGCTTCTCTTATGTTTGAAATGTCTATACGTGAAGAAATTTTTGCTGTTCTTTCAGAAAGTAAAAAACAGGTGACATCTCATGCATGATTGTGTAAAGAGTGCTTATCCTTTATCTGTTTGTATTTTCCTTTTATAATTTGTGTAAGAGTTGCTTATCCTTCTCTGATTTCCTTGCTTCAACAATGTCTGTATACTTGCAAATGGTTTATGGAGTAAGGCTCACTTTAGAGTGATCAAGTCTAAAATGCGGTATTGATTGTTTTAAGTAGGGATTATCTAAGAGATACTATCTCATGTCCCAGGTAAATAATCTCTCTCTCTCTCTCTCTCTCTCTCATGTCTCAGGTAAATAATGATTATCAAATATGAGAAGTGATGATCAAATTGTATTTAGCAAGGGGTATGAGTCACATCAAAGTGGACAAACAATTGTGCAGCAACCCACTTTTCTCATCAGCTCTGTATTGCAAAAATTGTTGATCAAATGGACGAAAGTTATAATGATGCTGCAAGAACATATAGTGTGTGGAGATAAGTCCTAGGGTTGCAGATGTAGATGCTTAATTGTGTAAACAGCCTACTAATATATCTGCCTTCTAACCTATATTTTTGCATACGTTATTTGCTCAATGTCAAGGTCTATGTGCTCATAGAAGGGCTGATATGACAAAGCTCACTTCTCAAGCGCTGTAGGAATATGATTGCCTTTTGGTTTTGTAAGCAGATCTTTTATGGTCAGTTGTATAAATGGCCTTCTAACCTATACGCTGGGATACCTTCCTCACTCAATGCAAGGTCTATGTGCTTATGAAATGGCTGATATGACAAAGCTTGTGCTGTAGGAATGGGATTGTGCAAGAGCATTCTTGTTTTATAAGCAGGTAATTTAGAGGGTTAGGACTGGATAGTGCCTAGTTTTGTTTTGTATAGCAGAACTTTGTTTTGCTGCAAGAAACAAAGAACTAAATTGAGGTGGTTTTTGGAGGTTTGGCAAATTGATCCAAACATTCGAAACCCTTTTGTCTTTTTAAAGGGCAGAGAAAGCGGTGACACTCTTCCACAGAGAGGAGGTGGATAGGCGAATGCTGTTCCTTGAGTACTTAGCACTTTCTCAATGTGCATCCAATGGAGAACCATTGGTGTACTATAACCTCTTCAAGAAAAACTTGCTTTCTCAATGTTTGTTCAGTGGAGAAACTATTGGTGTACTATGACCTCTGCTGGAAATGTACAAGTTTGAAAAACTGTTTAGTTGCCCTTGATGGTTTCTCTAGAGCTTCGTTTTCTCATTATAGTATCAGTTGATGGAAGGTTCATTGTGTGAGGATGATGTACTAATTGGTGCTGCAAAGGTAGAAGCCAGGAGCCTGCTAATACTGTTGCTACTGCCATCCAAGGCAGCACTTTGTTAAAGTAAAATAGAAATTGTTTCAATTAGAAAATCTCATATCAAGGTAAGTACGACTTCTGGTCGTCACCTCTTTGAAGAGCTAATATCATCCTAAGTACTAATAACAACCTAATTTTGTATGGTGTGTCATGCATGCATATGCACTTTGCATATGTGTGCACGGTTTTTCATGGTGGTTCTTTTAGGCTGGCTGAAAGCTAGGCCATTGTGTTTATTCATGGACTCTCCCAATTGTCGTCAAAGTGCTATGTATTTTTAAAAGAATAAATTAAAAAGTCAAAAACCTAATTGGTTGAATGTTTTGAAGCATTTATGTTGAGAATTATAGCACATATTTTACGTGATCTTACTTGCACTTGTCATCCATTTGATTTTTGTGTTCATCTCATCGTTCTACTCCATTAATCAATCCCTATTCAAATCTTTGTTTCTCTAGCCTTCCCCCCCTCTCTCTCTCTCTCTCTCTCTCTCTCTCTCTCTCTCTCTCTCAAGGTGTGTTGTTTATACTCTCATGAATGGGTCTTAGAAGCCGTCACCTCTCTTTGTGCGCATGGCTAGATATGTTCATAGATAAAGCTATCACCAAACTATGTATGCGTAGACAACAATAGCGGTCAAAGATAGTAGTCTCGACAACATGGATGCACACGCACATTCCACTTGCACAAAAAACAATATCATTTAGGACCTCCATCTACATCAGCATGTACACTTCACATGTACACATGTAGATAACGTAAATTAGCAAAATATCACTAAACTAAGCACTAGATTATGACTTGATGGCACAAAGTCTAAAAAGCCTTAATACATGTCACTTAATTTCAATAATAGCACAATATTGACTTAAATAAGGCATTGCTTAATTTGATTGATTCAATTCAAGACTCTCTCTCAAATTTATTTTATCCTTAGTTATTTAGGGCTTTAATGCATTGTTGCACGTATTTTTCCTATACTCATCTTGGGTATTCGATACGACCTTTGATAATGTAAATCTATCCAATTAGAAGTCTCATAATTAGGAGCCACTTAATATTTTCCTCCATGTATACATCAACTAAGATACTAGTACATGTGAATAGACTAGAGTAATATGTATTGTTTTATATGACCTATATTTTGCTTTGATTACCTGTTCAATTGATGGGTCTTTGTAAGTTGTTTCTTGTTTGATAGAAAGTAACATTGTTGAGTTACAATGAAGGTTGATCATTATTTGAATGATCATGTAAATGCATGTATGAGGGTCATGAAAATAACATCTCAATGCGTGCTTTACATGCTGTGTGTGTGTGTGTGTGTGTGTGTGTGTGCATACAAGCGCATGAATTTTCTAGGGTATCCTTGTAACATTGGTTAGGTCGTCAAAAGGAGTGGAAATAATGTCACTCGAAATAGGACTAGATAATTGGTGTAAAGCAACTATTGGAAACATACATTGATAACACAAGATAGAGCTTGATCACCCCCCCACCCCAATGATGAGGGACGGTTTGCCATGTATCTTTAGATGAAAATGAGAGAGAGAGAGAGAGAGAGAGAGAGAGAGAGAGAGAGAGAGAGAGAGATTGCCATCTTTAGATGAAAATAAGAGAGAGAGAGAGAGAGAGAGAGAGAGAGAGAGAGAGAGAGAGAGAGAGAGAGAGAGTCATTCAATGATCAAACGATATTGCCTTGTATCTTATCTTGCCTATGATGTACAATATCAAATTGTTGTGATGGAACTAGATGAGGAAACATCACTACTCCGCATAGTATTAGAATATGGTTGTTTATTTACTTGAATAAATGAAGATGGTCTTAACAAAAATGATCAAAATGATGTAGAATTGTCAAATTTATCTTTCTGTATGTATAGAAACTACTCTTAAAAACTATACAAGTTTTTGATATTTAAGGCTTGCATGTCTTGAACATAATTAGAGATTATTTTACATATACCATATTTTTGAAATAATAACAAAATTTCATGCTTTTGAATCATTGAAAAGAAGAAACTCACATGTCACTAATTTGTATTGGAAACTTTTTCAATATACCCCCAAGCATTGAAGTGAAAATACTTGAATAAATTTATAGTATTAATATTCTTGTAGTGCACCTCTCCTTGAAAAGCAATTGACTTTAGTTGCTCTATGTGTGTGCGCATACAAGTGCATGTATTTTTTGGGGTATCCTTGAAAATATTGGTGATGTCAAAGGAATAGACCCCCAAGCATTGAAGTGAAAATACTTGAATAAATTTATAGTATTAATATTCTTGTAATGCACCTCTCCTTGAAAAGCAATTGACTTTAGTTGCTCTATGTGTGTGCACATACAAGTGCATGCTTTTTTTGGGGTATCCTTGAAAATGTAGGTGATGTCAAAGGAATAGAAATAATCTTACAAGAAGTGGGACTCGATAATTGGTGATGGTTTGGCATGTACCTTTAGATGGATGAGAGAGAGAGAGAGAGAGAGAGAGAGAGAGAGAGAGAGAGAGAGAGAGAGAGAGAGAGAGAGAGAGAGAGAGAGAGAGAGAGAGAGAGAGAGAGAGAGAGAATCAATCAATCATCCAATAATCAAATCATATTGCCTTGTATGCTATCTCACCTATGATGTACAATATTAAAATTGTTGTGATGGAAACTACACAAGGAAAACATCACAACTTCACATAGCCTTAGAATATGGTTCATGTACTTGAATTGATTAAAAAAAGTATTTCTCTACCTTAGATTATGGTTGTTCATGTACTTGAATTGATTTATAAAAGTATCAAGAGAAATGATCAAAATGATCTAAAATTGTTAGATTCATTTTTTTATATGTATAAAACTTGCTCTTGAAAATTGTACATTTTTTCCATGTCTTGAACATAACAAGGACTTATTTTTACATGTTTCATATTTTTGAAATAATAACAAATTTTCATACTTTTGAAACATTGAAAAGAAACTCATGGGTCACTAGTTTGTATCGAAAACTTGTTCAATATAAGTTGCGATCCACCCCCAAGCATTGAAGTGAAAATACTTGAAAAAATTTATGATATTAATATTCTTGTATTGCACCTCTCTCCTTGAAAAACAATCGACATTAGTTGCTATGTAAGATAACTATGACATCCTACATAGTAAGAATAAAGGATGATATATGTTCTAAAAAATGTTAAAGTATTAGATTAATCAACATATACAAAGGATCATCTCATGATCAAACTGAAATATTTTTGATCATCAATATTTCCAATGTTATGAGAGAAACATGTGCTTAAGCTATTTGTGTTTAGATGCATCAATAACAGGATGCTCAATGTTTGTCAAACTATATGTACACTAGAAAGAAAACTAGGGTTTCCTCTTAATCTAATTTCACTACTATTCATTATTTACATAGTGGTATCCTATCCAATTCCAAATACAAATCTTAATCAATGAGATCATTTGCCCTCACAACTCAATATCAAATCATTAAGTAATATATAATGTGAAACATAAAATGAATCGAATGCAAAAAAGAGGAACACTAACACTATTCGTAACATATAGAAGCGCAAAGCTAACTACAAATGACTATATGTTACGCCAAGTGATGCTCACCACAACACATTCAAAGTAAATCACTAGGTTGCCAAGCTGGGAGGACTGATTGCAACATATTGATAGAGTAAATTACCTTGGCCAATAAAAATAGGAGTTATAATGTTCAACTAATGCTAATAACCACATTGCTTATGCAATTTACTTGATAAGTTACTCTAGGAGAACATATCAAAGCATTCAGGTTTTTATGAAGAGCATAAAGAATGAAATCTCTCTAATAATAGAAATAATAAGAAAAATTAATAATTAAGCGATATCTTATGCAAGTTTATTTTTGGGGAGGTTTTCAAAATTGTGCTCTTCTTAGAAACATTGATCGCAATGGTTGGTTTCCCTTTAGAGTAAGGTCTCTTGTAATTGTGTAAGCAACGTTATGGTTAACACAACTTGAGTATCATAAATAGTAGCTAGTTTTATCTTTTAAACATTTGTAGCTATTTTTCTTTAATTTATGAGTATGTTAGTTAGCACAAAAGAGTATTTTGTAGTCTTTGTTACATGTTGTAGTCAATGTTCCTCTTTCAAGTTAGTTGGTTATTCATATGCATTTATTTGCTTTATTGGCGTACATGTAATACTCTTTGATGATAATAGGAAGAGAGATGGGAATATCATCGCTATGAATTTTACTTCATTATTATTGGGTGTATTCATTAAGTTGGCAATTATTTAACAATGTAACTTATTAATGTAGTAGTTGTTAAAGATGGCTATTTTGGGTTAGAAGATCTTAATGTGCTTGATTACATGCATAGAGGAGTGGCCCTCTTTATGCATGGGGAATATTGCATCCAATATTCTGTTATGCTCTCTTTTCATTTTTTAATTAGTCTATTCTAGTATATTATTGGATAAAGTAAGATAGGGAGAAAGAAATTGATTCATATCTTGAGTGTTTTTTTATCATTTGGTGCTCTCTAGACATCTCCATGTTCTAGTGCATGACTAAGAAAATATTCTTGACAAAAGGAAGATTGTTGCAAAAGAATATAAATTCTCTAAAAAGAAATGATGGGAAAAATTCATTGCCACAACATCCTACCATCGAAGATTCATCTATCAATAGAGCAAATAGAATGGTCTTCTCATGCAAGCATAAAAAATGGATATGTTTTTGCTAGTTGAGTGCAAGAACGTATATGTTGGATTTTTGACTAAATTTGAGAATAAATGAAGCATCAAGTTCAAAGAAAATGAAGAGAAATTGAGAATTTATATTCTTTTGAGAGATTTCCAAACAAATGTGAATTGGTCGGTAGTGAAGAAGCTCCAAGAGTTTTGGGTAGAAATTTACATGGACACTTTGAAAGAAGAGATGTGGGGTGCTTGGTTATTTAAACTTCTCTTCATTCAATTAACAAGCCATTTGGAGATAAGTGCTACATAGAACTAAGAAATAAGCAACTAACATTGATAATAATTAGTGTAACCCTTTGATTTACCTCTTATTGACATTGCAATTGGTAAAATGGTTGAAGTAGTGAACTTCTTAAGAGTTGAGAATCCTGAATGGAAATAATGAGTTGATAAAAAAACAATCTCAATAACATCTCTAGAGATACATAACAAGGCAAAGACATCAAGATAGAGCACAAAGGAAACTAAATAGCAACAATAGAATCCCTAGACACCCATGATCCTTGCAGAGAGATCTTTTAAGAACTCCCAATAGGTCAAGCCACAAATCAATGCAATTTTCTTGGCTAGATCTATCTTGGAAATATAAGTGAACATGTTGTGAATAAATGTTACTAATTTTCAAGAAAGTGTGATGAATACCTTAATATTGATGTAGCACAATTCATGATAGTGCATATGGCCAATAATTCCATGACTACCATGAATCTAAAAGATTGTGCAAATAAAGAGTTGAGTCATGTTTCTAGGATGCAATCCATCTTGAACGAATGGTTGTATCACAACCTAGTTGGAGGAATCCAAAAAGAAGTATTCCTTAAAGGATTGCAACCAAAGGCAAGAAAGTTTTTGAAATTGAAGAGACTTTAGACTCTTTCAAGTTGCAATAGAAGGTGTTTGACTATTCAGAGTTTGTGTACCCCATAACTCATGTATCCTGGTTACCATAGCAAATACACATATCTGCTGTGCCTTTTAGGAATCTCATGATACCCTTCACGGCATCCCAATGTTTCTTGCCAGGTGTAGCCATATAGTGTGTGTGCCACAACACCAACTACAAAGGCAATATATGGACGAGTGGATATCATGGCATACATCAAATTGCCCACGACTGATGCATAAGGGATCTTGGCCATCTTAGCCCTCTACTCATCTGTTTCTGTGGATAATCGGCCTGTGAAACCTTCACATAAGAAGGTAATAGACAACCAGTAGGCTTCACGTCATGCATGCGGAAACACGTGAGGACTTTATGAATGTACTCCCTCTGTGAGAGGTAGAGTAGTCCTTGATGCCTGTCGCGCTTAATGCGCATAGCAAGAATGTGAGAGGCATGTCCCAAATCCTTCATCTTAAAGCTCTTCTTTAGGTGAGATTTAATAGCATCCAACTCATCATGAGCTTTCCCTGCTATCAGCATATCATTCATATAAAGTACCAAAATAAGCAATGAGCCATCACTGACTGCCTTCCTATAAAAACACAGATCCATAGCACTCCTCTTGTAGCCCTGTGACTGCATAAAGGCATCAAACTTATGATACCATTCCCTAGGTGCCTGCTTCAAGCCATAAAGACTTTTCTTCAACTTCCACACGACGAGGTGCTCCCTACCAAGTTCTACAAAGCCCTTAGGCTGCTCCACGTATATCTCATCATGCCAATCCCCATGTAAGAATGCACTCTTGACATCCATCTGATACATGTCCAAGTCAAGCTGCGTGATTAAGGCCAAAACCAAGCATAGGGTGGTCATCTTGACCACAAGAGAAAAGACTTCATCAAAGTCAACTCCATGCTCCTGTTTAAAACCCTTAGCAACAAATCTTGCCTTATAAGTTGGCTTGGGGTTTCCAGGGGTACTTTTCAGCTTGTACACCCATTTGCATGGCAAAGCCTTCTTGCCTTGAGGCAATGCAACCAAATCCCAAGTCATATTCTTATGCAGGGAGGAGTCCATAAATAGCCCTCTCCTAGGAGCGACTACCACCCCTGTGCATAGCCTCATCATAGGTGAGAGGCTCTTTTGCATTTGTAACCAAGACATAATGCATCAAGGGCTCAAATCTATCAAGTGGACGCCTATCTCTAGTAGACTGTCTCACTACAAACTTTGCTACATGTCTAGCATCCTGTCCAACACCCTAGCCATGTGTACAAACTATTGTTGCAGGTTGTCCAACTGACTGTGCAGGAGCACATGGCTTCTCCTGGAATATAACCATGTGTATCTCTACCACCTTCTCAAGCTGCCTATGCATCTTGTCTTCATAGAAGACTACATCATGGTTGCGGATGACTTTCCATGCTTGCGGATCTTAGAGGCGGTAACCCATCTCACCTGCATCTCCATGGCCAAGGAAAATGCATTTGACACTCTCAGGATCCAGCTTACTACGCTTATCCTTATGCACATGGCAGAATGCCTCACATCCAGAGACACGTAGATGCGCATAAGATGGAGGTCTCCTAGAGTCCATACCTCCTCTGCAGCCTGGAAATCCAAACCACTGGAAGGTGATCTATTTATGACATGCACAATTGTACTGACTGCCTTAGCCCAAAAGCTCTATGGTAGGCCTACATGGCTAAGCATATTGCGTACACACTCCTGGATGGTTCTATTCATCCGCTCAGCCACTAGGGTGGGGTATAGGGGGTGGTTAACTGATGCTTAATACCCCTCTCGTCACATAGTTGCTCAAAGGCAAGTGACACATATTCTCCCCCATTGTTAGACTTAAGGCATTTTAGCCTATGCCCAATCAGGTTCTTAACCAAGGCAAGCCATCTCTGAAACATAGGCAAGACATTTGGCTTAAGCTTAATGGGATAAGCCTAGACTTTACGTGAAAAATTATCAATAAACGTCACAAAATACTTTGCACCACCCATAGACTGACAGGGCATGGACCCACGAACATCCAAATGTACCAATGCCAAGGGCTCACTCATGCGTGCCCTACCAGACTTCTTATGTGTATTTCTATTCTGTCTGCCATAAAGACAATGCTCACATGAATCAAAACATGCATAGTCAAGGGACGATAAGTATTGCAAACCAAAAAACATTTTCATTCCCTTTAAAGATATATGGCCCAAACGAGCATGCCAAAGAGATATATGTGGGATGGAACCCATTGACAAAACATGGTCAACAGAGGACCCAACAACTACAAGAGGATAGAGGCTGCCAGCCTTGGCACCTTTAGCAAGCACAAGCCTGCCATGTGCAATCTTCCAGGAAAAATCCCCAAATGAAACATGAAACCCAACATCGTCAAGCTGCCCTCCTGAAGACATAAGACTGCATGTAAGCATATGTACATGACATATATCTTGTAACAGAAAAGTACTGCCAACAGAGAACTGCAGCTGTACATCCCCAATGTCAACAATAGCAAGTGACTTGTCATCACCCAAGCGAACTGAACCAGAGATAGTGCGGTAGGAATGAAACCACTCATGGCTTGGTATAACACGAAATGAAGCTCCAGAATCCAAAAGCCAGCACTACGTATACATAGAGTGAACCTCAGTCAACGGCGTAGCATCACAAGAACTAGTTGCAAATATGTACTCCCCATTGGAGTCATCAGTTTGCATGACATTTATCTCCTTGATTTTCATACTAGATTTCATAAGCATAATGCTACGATGAGAGGAATTTTCCTGTACTTTATCTTTCCCCTTCTCTTTGCGCTTCTCATTGCGCAACTCATGACACTGTGGGCGTATATGACCCTTCTTGCCACAATGATGACATGTCACATTAGCATTTCTCCCACGAGACTTGCTGCGCGACTTACCACGTGACTTAGACCTAGACTTCTGTGAGTCTCTGCCACGACCATACCCACGGTCATTCTTTCCATTACCATCTTTTCCTCTAATAGTCAAATCATGCGACACACAAGAGGCACCCAAGTTCTTATTGTTAATCTATTCCTTCAGAAGAGCACTCTCTACATAAGGCAAGTTTAGAATAGTAGCAAGGGTACATAAGGCAGTGCGGAATACATCCCATGACTCACTCACAGTCCCAAGCAAAAACAATGGAGTAACCTCATCATTAAAGGTAATGCCATGCGAAGTCAAGTTCTTGAGAATAGCATGGAACTGGCTTAAATGAGTAGACATTGTCATATTCTCCTTCGTGTGCAGGTCCATAAGCTGCTTCAGCCAATACATCTAACTTGCTGGACTTTTCTTGTCATAAAGATTCTTAATTTTATCCCAAAGCTGCCAAGCACTCCGTGCTTCCTCAACCATATTGTAATGCACCTATTTAGTGAGAGACAAAATCAGGCTGGACTTGCATAACTCATCAAGCTCATCCCATTCGTCATCAGTCATAGTTTCAAGCTGCTCGCCATGCATCCTTAGTGGCTTGATATGAGATTTCTGCACCAATGCCTACCAAACTTGGCTCTTCCAATAGGCATAATTCGTACCATCAAGCTTAGTGATGTTGAAGATAGCACTGCGAGTGGAAGAAGATGCCATATTGCAGTCCAAAATGGTGCAGACAGTTGAAAATTGCTTGCAGTTTTTTGCTGTGTAAACAACCAAAATACCACCAAAACCAAGACAAAATGACCACAAATTGATAGCTAATGATGCTGCCCACCAAGTACCATCAAAAGTATATAAAATCAAGATGATTTGGCATGAAAATTTCATGTCAGTCCCTGCATAATTGCTTGCTGTAATAAATTACAGCCAGGTACAATGATAGCAAACTGTAGGCAACATGAATGCACCAAGTCAACCATTGACTGTCAAAGCATAATTGGCGGCATAAATTAGCAAGTGACAGTCATACGAACATTGGGAAAACACCCAAGCATGTCAAATGAATCCTTTAGTAAGCCGACACACCCCCTGTTGTAATAAGGCAAAGTGTACACAACACTGGCAAGACCTGATATAAATAGGTGTATGCTCAAGGAGTGCAAATCCCAAATTAGCCCAAGTACATATGTAAGGACCACTGCATATCAACCATGCAACATCTAAGTGAAGATCCCAGTCTCAAGTACTCGAATGCTCAAGTAGCATAAAGTGCCTGCTCAATGTCTGTCAAGCGTATCAAGATGCTCCCACTGTCACAAAAGCTGTAAATATCACGCAAAGAAGCTCAACAAGGGCATATGATAGTACCAGTGCTAGAAGATCCAAGATCAAGCATCAATAAGACCTCATGAGCATATAGGCCGTGTAGGGATTATCCGTACATAGCATCCGTAGACATCAAGTACATCCAAACTATACTCTGGCAAGCCGAGAAATAGCCAAAGTAAGCTCCAGGAAATCAAATGTCAAGCCAAAGCAAGGCTTAGTAGCATCCAACTCCAAACAATGTAATAGGCATGTAGTAGTGGCATAGGCCAAGCATGTCAAGACCGGTTAGACATAAGCAAAGTACATGCCATAAGTACATCAGAGATGAAGATCCAAATGCTATACAAAGCGAGCTCAAGCTCAAACAATTATTCGAGAGCAAATCCAAGCTCTATGTCGATCCCCGAGAGTCACTACATCAATGTATACATCCAAGACATAGCTCGAATCCAATAGGCATATCGAAACATAAGCAAAAGAGCTTCAGCCCTAAATATTCTAGTAGCAAATAAACATCCAAAAATAAGCAAACAGTGGCTCAATCCAAGCTCAAAACCATAGACAAACCATAGGCATACTTTCCCATATGTATAGGCATCAAACTGAGCATAATCGGGCATCAAATGACTATGTAGCATGAGCATAAAGTGTAATGACAAGGGGCTGCTGTGTTTTGGGCTGCCTATGGACTATGTAAAATGGTCAACGATTGAGAAAATTCAGCCCCAAAATCATCTCATATCATAAGCATACATTCCCTAGCTACCAATGTCAATGCCAAAGTGGTCCAAACATAAAATGCTAATGTAGCACTATTGGGGGCTGCCTATAAACTGTGTATAACAATTCCAAACCTGAATTAAATCACATCAATGCTCAATGCCAAGGCTCAGGATCAAATGCCAAGCATAAACCAAGTCTACAGTGCCCAAATGAGGTTGCCAATGACTGGAATGAGCTGGAGGAGATTAAACAACTGATCATGTGTTATAAATGCACTTGAAAAAATGGTGCAAATTTTCATGGGATTGCTGGTCACGTTTTTGTGCTGGTCAAAGTGGCAGGAAGCTCAAGTGGGTGCCAAAGAAGGCAGATAACAAGCCTGAGGTGCCCTAGTAAAGCCTATGTCAAGATATGGAGCACGAGAGCTTCAATGGTGATGATCCCTTTCTCTTCTCAGACCTATAGACCTATAACTAGAATGAAACCCTGAAGAAAATGAAGGAATATCTTTGTTGGAATGCCCTAAGGGTGCCCAAAGGGGTCAGGTAGGTGCTCGAGAAGTTGGGGAGTGACGAGAGCTCGAGAGAGTCGGCTATGGCTGCTGGGAAGGAGACCCAATGAATGCAGGGATTTAATAGGAAGCTGAAGTCTCCATGAACCAAGCTTGAGTAATCATGAATCCATGCTTTGATACCAGTTGAAAGGTGAGAAGGATCGAAGCTTGCTTGGAAGAGCTATGGCAGGAGAGCAAGATGCAAGAAAGAGAGAGAGAGAGCAAATGGGAACTCCAACAATCACAATGTGTGATCGGGCCTTCCTTTTATTCAAACTATCACTAAAAGAATAAATAATAAAGTGACGGTGAAGGGCATTTGCCACATGCAATGTGCAGTGGCGGGTATTGTTAGTGTAGTAATACACGGGCAACTAGGTAGAGGCGCCTTTACTCCCAACAATAGGTGCATCATTTCATTATGTTATAGAGTACATAATTGATGATGGTGGATTTATCCTTTTGCCGTAGTAGAACCATCCACATTACCATTTTTGGATCAGACGAGAGGAGAACAGAGTAAGGATGGGAGGTGTCTGGGAGGGGTTAGTAGAACAAGACTGCCTCATGAGGAAGATCATAAGGGATATCAGAAGCACAAGGTGAAGGACAATGCGACATCCACAAGGAAAATGGTGCATCGACTGTGATTGTTAGGATCCCCAAGGAGGGAAGTACTTCTTCAGACGATAGCCATTGATCAGAAAGGGATCATTAGAGGCATCAATGGTTTGCACTTGAATAGAGCCATTAGGGTTGACAGCAAGTACCTTGTATGGGCCCATCCACCGTTGTTGAAGCTTGCCAGGAAACTTGCCAAATCTCGAATCATAGGCTAGGACAAGATGACCTTCTTTGAACTCCTTGTGGTTGATGAAATTGTCATGATAGGCCTTACGTCGTGCTTGAGTGGTTTCCATGCATTGCTGGGCCATCCGCCGAATCTCGTCTAAATATTCAAGTGCAGGAGGTGGTGTTGCAGCGACTCATCATCTCCCAAGCATTCTTTAAATGCCACTCGCAAAGAGGGAAATTCCAGTTCAACCGGGAAAACAGCTTCTGTACCATACACTAGTTGGAAAGAAGTTTGTCCTGTAACAGCCTTATGGGAGGTTCTGTATGCCCAGAGAGCCTATGTAAGTCGATCGTCCCAATCACGACGATGTGCGGCAATCGTTCTTATAAAGATCGAGCAGAGGATGCGGCTAGTGACTTCGATTTGACCTTTGGCTCTGGGGTAGTAAGGAGTGGACTTGTGATGGCAGATCTTACCAGTTCTGTCAACTCTTCCATGATCTTGTTAAGGAAATGAGTACCACTGTCACTTATCACCTCGAGGGGACTGCCAAAATGGGTGATAATATTCTCATACATGAACATGGCTACCCTGTTACCATCATCTCGCTTCAGAGCTTTAGCTTCACACCACTTTGTGACACAATCCATACATACCAAGATGTATTTGTTCTGCTTCCGTCTGGTAGGCGGATCAATGGGACCTATGAAATCAATCCCCCACTTCTCAAATGGCTTTAGGGAAAGAATAGGTTGCAGTGGCATGGCACTTGTTTTGGTGGGTTTCCCCATTCGCTGACAAGTATCTTGCAAAGTGTCCACCACATGGTTTGTCATGGCATGCTTTCAATACTATGCCGATTTCATCTCCTGCAACACATCTTCGCAACACTTCATCTTTGCCTTTCTTGTACAATGCATCACCTAGCAAGGTGTAAGGGACTGATTCTAACAAAAGCTTTTTCTTCTCACGGCTTGAGATACAAGGAGGATACTGTTGAGTTTCCAGGAGGTTGGCTATGTCTGCATACCATGGAGTAACTGTGTCGACTAGAAACAAGGAAGCATCAGGAAGGTCTGGATAATCCTATCCCTCTTCTGCAATTTGAGGGATCCGTGACAGATGATTGGCTAGGACATGGAAACGTTTGGGCTTAGTGACTACTTCAAAATCAAACTCTTGGAGCAGGAGCAACCATCTCATTAGTCGTCCTTTGACATCTACTTTGTTCATCAGGAAGGACAGGGCTTCATGATCCACATAGAACTTGAAATGCGTTGACAGTAGATAGTGTTGAAACTTCTCCAGTGCAAACACTATTGCCAAGCACTCAAGCTCTGTCAATGTGTAGTTTTGCTTGTGGTCGGCTACTTTTCGACTTGCATAATAGATTGGTTGATCTAATTTAGAGGGGCCCTTTTGACATAGGACAACACCTAGTCCTTCAACTGATGCATCTATGTGCGCATGGAACTCCTTCACCCAGTCAAGAGGTTGCAAGATAGGTAATTGGATAAGGCACTATTTTAGGGTATTAAAGGCTTCTTCATAGTCATAAGTCCAAAGGAAACCTGCATCTTTCCTTAGGAGCTTGTGTAGAGGGACTACCTTGGTTGCAAAATGTGCAATAAATCTTCTATAGTAGCTCACATGGCCAAGAAATCCTCTCAGTTGCTTGATGTTTGTTGGTGCTGTCAAGGTGGCAATCTTCTCAATCTTCATTGGGTCTGTTGCAATTCCTCGTGTAGAGAAAATATGGCCCAAAAGAACTCCTGATGAGACACCAAAGACACATTTGTCGGGGTTGAGAGAAATCCCATAGTCTCGGCATCTGTCAAAGCATTGCTCTAGGTGTCCCCAATGCTCACGTATTAAGCTATAGACACAGAAGTCATCAAGATACACCTCAATGAAATCACGAGATGATTTTGGAAGGCATCCATCATTACTCGTTGGAAGATGGCAGGAGCATTACAGAGCCCACACGGCATCACTCTATAGGCATAGGTCCCCCATTCTGTGGTAAAGGTTGTTTTGGATTGGTTCTGTTCTGCAATTTGGACTTGGTTATATCCACTGAATCCATCCAAGAGGAAATAGAGCTCATGGCCACTGTGTCCAACAGTTGGTCTATGACAGGGATAGGGAAATGATCATTCATCTTCGAGTTTAGCTTTTGAAAGTCCACACATATTCAAAGTTTCTCATTCTTCTTGGGTACTACCACAATGGGCGAAATCCATTCACTGTTAGCCATGGGATAAATGAACTCTGCTTCAAGGAGCTTCAATAATTTGGCCTTCACCAGAGTAGAATAATTGGGATTCATACACCTCTGTCTTTGTCTCACCGATTTGGCATCAGGCTTGAGATCAATGTGATGTTGGCATACTGTAGGGTTAATTCCCTTTAGGTCTTTGTACGACCAACAAATACGTCTAAGTTCTCCTTTAGTAAGTCTCGCATGACCACTAGTTCTTCTTCTGAAAGATTGAGACCCACTTTCAGGTGACATTCAGTACCGTCATTATCCAAGAACGTCACTTGCCTTTCACCTTCCACTTCGCGTATAAATATCCCATGGATTGTGCTTGGATAGAGGTCTGACTCCTTCAAGGGAGTAGTGTCATCGTCTGATGTTCCACTAGAACCAATGTCCTCCTGAATAAATGACTCATTTGTCTGCTGAGATTACTAGAAGGGTATCAGAGCTTTGTTTGTTTCTGTGTGAGTGGTGATTTCTTTTGAGCTTAGGGATTCATCTTCAGGGGATGCATCTAGGAATGTCACATAGCACGGGCCTTCTATAAGCCGTGGCTCTGATGGCTTTGGCTTCTGTTGACAAGGGGCATCATCATCCTCTTTTCTCCAGAATGAATGGTCAGGGCAACAGGAGCCACTAGTGAACTTACTTTTTATACCTTTGATCCATTGCTTATGCAGATTTTGCATACTTTGTGGTCCATTGGTCAACCCAAATGGAACCATGGTCATTCCATCGAACACCTCGAGATCTTGACCTCTGAGGTCTCTGTAGGGACATCAACAAGATCGTTCACTTATCAGAGAAACTTCTTCATCTGCACTTTCATAACCTGCTTCGTTTTTTTCCTCATCATTTTCATCCTCTTCCTCTAGAGGCTTTGTCTTTGCTTCTATAGAGGCTCTGTAGGAGAATAACAAATCTTTTGCCTCTGTGTCTACTTTTGCTTCTGCTTTTGTCTCTGCGACTGCCATGTAACAGGGAGAGTAGTACATCCATGCTTCTATCTCGCTGTCAGAGGTGATTTCAGATTTCAATTCGAGTTGAGGTAGGAGGTATTCTCCCATGGACAAAGACTTTGCTTCCTTTGGTAGTTGTCTTACAATGCCCACTATTAGGGGGACTGTGCCTTTGTTTTCTTGGGAAAGATCTGTTTAACAGCCTCTTCGTCTCCTGATGTACCATCTGTTACTTCATTGGAGGAGTCTGTTATAACTTTGATGGATGTGGATCCATTGCCTTTTTGCGATCCATACAATTTCAACACCACTTTATTGGGTCCTCTACCTAGGGTTAGGGTTCCTTTGAACCAGTCCGTCTTGACACTTGCTTCAAAAAGCCAAGGTCTTCCCAACAGTAGAGGGTATGAGGTCCCATAAGAATTGGGTTTGACCATCAAATATGTCAGCCAATAGTCTCTTCCTGCAAGGGTCTTTTTTACGTATGGGAGGATGCCCAATGGTTTAATTCTACTTTGGTCTGCCAATTTGATAAGCCACTGTGTAGGTTGAATTCCCTGCAAACAGAGATCCTTCGTTGTCACATCCGTCATTATGTTTACTAATGCGCTGTTGAAGGAGCAATCCTTAATCCATGTCTTCGAGTCAAGATGCTTTTGAATTTCTTTTGGCAGCTAGGAGACAACATCAGCAACTGTTGGAATGTTAAGTTTGGTTTAAAAGTGTCTAGGTCTTTTACTAAGTCATACTCTTTGATAGGATCCATGGGCTTCTCTAGCCTGCTGGGGAATGGGGTTACACCCATTTTCATCTTTCCTTTTTCTTTTACCAATGGCATCATCGACACTTCCTCTATTTTTGGAGGTGCTTTTGTATCGTCTATCTCCTGGATATCTGGTCATGTTTCTGGGACTGTCCCTGTGACTCTCTGTGGCACTACAATGCTCTGTACTGCACTGTTCTATCCTATACTACCCTATCCCTCTTTTGGCAGGTTGAACTTCACAGTCTTGGTAGGGGAGTTGTTCTCTTTCCAGACAATTGGTTCCTTCTTCTTGGCATGCGTGATAGCGGCAACTTCCAACTCTACCAAATTGGAGGCAGGCTCTTGTGCCTTCTGCTGGCTATCAGTGGCATTGGCCTTGATAGGGGCTGGACTTGGATAGTCCTTTGCAATGTGGCCTTCTCCTTTACATCAGCTATATAAGGGCTTGTAATCCACAGATCTTCTAGGGTTTGGACAATTCGGGGAGATATGACCCTTTTCTCCACATCTATAACATTCCACCTCGAATCTCTGACCACTGCCAGACTGTCGTCCTCTGTAACTTTGAGAGGGAAACCTCATTGGACCAAACTCCCTAGGATTTGGTCCAATGTCATGTGTTGTCATTTTAGATTCTAGTACGTTGAATCTTGCATTTTCATATTTTTGTCTTCATTCGTGCATCTCTTTCAAAGAGAAAATATCCTCTATATGGTTCTTCCTCAAACAATATGAATAGAAGGCTCCAAGAATGGTTGGTTTTCAGGTACATTCAGTGGCTAAATGTCCCGCTTGATGGCACTTTTCGCATCATGTATTAGAACGCATCACATCTCTCCCACCTCCCGTAGGAGTGGATATATTGGCGGTATTCACTTTCAACGTCTATAGCTGCTCTATAATCACATCCATAAGCTCTTTCTTGATATTGGCGGACTGAGTTGGATAAGTAGTCCTTTAGATTTTCACCTCCTAAAGTACTTGTAGTAGGGTTTTGGGAAGCTTTTGTAATCACAACATATACAGGTTGGGTTGATCCTGAGGGTCCTTTGTGTTCTGGTTCTGATTTAGAGCTCTTGTTGAGACTTGGGGTTATTGATTCCAGTTGGTAGGGTTTCATTGTTGTTGAGGCGCCATTGGAGGAACTGTTTGAGGCCACTGTTGTTGTGGTTGAACCACCATTTGAGGCACTATCGTCTGCGGTGACCATTGTGGATTAGATGCACTATACTGCAACATTGTTTGCATCTGGGAATAGAGGTAGGGAACTATCCCTGGGACTGCATTTGGTGGGTATACCATTCCTGGCATGAGAGGAGGTAAGACTTGTCTTCATGGAGTCATTGACAACCTTGCTTCAACTTCGTCATACAATCTTGCACATTCCATTGCAGCTTGCAGATTAACTGGTCTTCTCAATTCCACAAACTTGCAAACTTCTAGTTATAGGCCTCTGAGGAATACTCCTTTCTAAATGCCTTCATCCAAATGATGGTTAGTCTATCTCTTCAGGATGGATTCCATTCGCGAGACAAATCACCATGAGGGGTCATGTGGTTTGATGCCCCTGAATCAATGTACCAAACTGCATCATCAGTGCATTTTTCAACAGCCCTATCTTTTACATACTGCGTGGCAAACAGTCTATCACCTGAGAAATCATCTCCCTGACTAGACATAGCAAAATGTACATGTTGTTTGCCCTTCTGATTGCCCTGCTTCTTCTAGCAGTCCTTGGCAATATGCCCATACTTTCCACAGTAGTGACAATCCTTATCTCTATTGGGATTGTCAGATGGGCGCTGCTACTACCAGGAGCCTCTGCCTCTAGGGCTATATCTCCCCCTGCCTCTAAAGTTTCCACCACCTCTTGCATTTGATATCTGTTGGTTGTTATTGCTATAGGATGCATTCTGCTAGCCTCCTTTGCCAGATCCATAGCCTCTACCTCGGCTGCCACGACCGCGCTGATTCAAATTAAAACTCTATTCTTATTTTTAGAACTGCTTGACCCTGTAGCCAAGCCAAGTTTAACCTCCTCATGTATAAGCAATGCAACCAGCTCATTAAAATCAGGCATTTCAACCCTCACAGACACAGAAGTGTCAAAAGACTTATACTCAGGCCCCAAGCCATTCAAAGTCATAGCAACCATGTCTTCATCTTCAACCTGTGAACCAATAGATGCCACCTGATCCACAATGGTCTTAACCTCCATGATATAATCCTGTATAGATCTACTCTTTCTCTCCATGTTGTTGAACTTCTGCTTCAACTGTATCTTCTTGGTACTTGTGGTTGTGCCATAGTACTTGACCAAAATGTCCCATGCATTCTTAGGAGAGCTGCAGTTCATTATCTGCATTACCATGGCATCTAAGATACATAAAGAGATCCAGTGCAAAACTCTATGAGCTCTTTCTATCCAAGCTTGGTGCAATCATCTCTGATCAGCCGTAGATCGATCTGGGAGCTCAGGTTCAGCTTCCGCTCCAGTCACCAACTCCCAGTAGCCTTTCCCTATTAAGAAGTTCTCCGTGCGGAACTTCCATATGGCATAATTGTTACTGTCAAGCTTTTCCCCCACTATCTAGGTTATGTTGTCAGTCCTCTCTGCATTAGCCATATTGTACCAGACAATATTTAGTCACTGCCTGACTTCCTGCAAGCCAACAAGTATGACTGACCAAGTTCAATCCTCAACTATTTACGACAGTTTTTTGCAATTAATTGTAGTAAAAAACCAGGGTATTTTTGCCCAATGATAGCTCAAAACAGTCCACAAATAAGTGGTCTAACCCGTAGGTATAACAGTCAATACATATGCTATGTATTTGCTTCAGCTTAAACTCTTGCAACCTCACTGCCAGGGTAAATACATACAGTCTCAAAACTGTAAACTGTGAGTAACTAGCTGTAATTTTAAGGCCAAAAACATTGAGTATACATGTCATACATGTCCCATAACGCTTGTAGCAGTTCAGAGATCTATCTCTGCATATGAGTTAGTCAAGTCACTCTGACATAGAGTATGACATTTGTTGCAAGTACAAAACAAGATACACCTGTTGTATATTTTAGCCACAAAAAAAAAAACAATCACTGTTAAGGCATTTCAGTCCCAAAGACTTTGCAAAATGCCATAACCTTATGCTACCATGCATAGAACTCAATACATGATCTTGACCTCATCCAAGAATGATCTGTCTCCAAGAGTCAATAGCAATGAAGACATTTACTAGTTATTTAATGTTCATGACATTCAAGAACCATGTCAAAGCATCTTGCTTCAGCTCCATACATTTGCTTCAACTTCCTTTTCAATGCTCACAGCATTTGAGAGACATATGCAAGTCACCATGTACCTGGAGCTAACTAGAGTGACTGATACACTTCAGAGTGTAGTGATACATGCAGCCCACACTGCTCATGACAGATTTCAGCCTGTCAATGACTTCCCAAAACTGAGCATTTCAGTCAATAACTTCAGTCCTCCACAACCATGTCAGTCAATACATATGGTTCCCAGAGCATGTATATGCTTCAATAAGTTCTCCTGAGCATGCCAAGAAGCTCAAATCTCTTGAGTAGAATCAAGTGTATGCTGTATACACCCTGATTACAGCAGCTCTTCACAACTTCAGTCCACAACCATGTCAGTCAATACATATGGTTCCCAGAGCATGCATATGCTTCAACAAGTTCTCCTGAGCATGCCAAGAAGCTCAAAGCTCTTGAGTAGAATCAAGTGTATGCTGTATACACCCTGATTACAGTAGGTCTTCACTGTTTTCAGATCTTTGGTCAACTGTCACAGCTCATAGATGAGCTCTACATCAAGGGTTAGAATTTCAGGACAATAACCCATCTTCCAATGATGATTTAGCAAGCATTTAAGTGCTACATTCCCTTCCAATATGCTTATCCAGCCAGCATATGCAGATCAGCAACCTGGCACAGTTTGCGTGGACAAATCAGGGCTTCTCCTTCTTCACACTTATGATCACTTTGATATCCACTCAATGATGATCAATCAAGCCTTTACAAGGCTCCAAACAAGTCACATGTCCTCCTTCAAGCAATGACAAGTCACAATGATAATGCCTACCTTGTAGCATAGGAAAATGACAGTCCAGTCCTTTGTTCTCTTCAACCTTGACAGTTCAATCTTCAGGTCTTCTTCCCATATGCACTCCACAGAGCCGAGTCATGGGTGCTCTGATACCATGTTAACAATTAGAGACAGAGACAAGAGTGAAGAAGCAACAGTCAGAGCAGAGTGCTCTCTCACTTTCATTATCATTCCACACACTACTTAGTGAATGTACAACCTAAGGTCACAAAGGACCATTCACACCAAAGTAGATAAGTCCTAAGCACCGACTTATTTAATGTCCGCATAGTGTGGTACAGGTGGACAACTTAAGTGTCGGGTATGGTCATACCAAAGATAGTAGATCGAGCTTGAAGTCTTAACAACCCATATCTCCAGATGCAAACAATGCCGTAGTATAATGCACCTAATCCACTGTGGTCACCACATACGACAGTGCCTCAAATGATGGTTCAACCACAACAACAGTGGCCTCAAACAGTTCCTCCAATGGCGACTCAACAACAGTGGAACCCTACCAACTGGAATCAACAATCCCAAGTCTCAACAGGAGCTCTGAATCAGAACTAGAACAGAGGACCTTCTGGATCAACCGAACCAGTGTATACAGTAATTATAGAAGCTTTCCAAAATCCTACTACAAGTACTTCAGGAGGTGAAAATCTGAAGGACTACTTATCCAACTCAGTTGCAAGTATCAAGAAAGAGCTTATGGATGTGATTACATAGCAGCTACAGACGCTGAAGGTGAATGTCGCCAATATATCCACCCCTACGGGAGCTGGAAGAGATATGATGCACTCTAATATATGGTGCGGAAAGTGTCATCAAGCGGGACATTTAGCCGTTGAATGTACCCGAAAACCAACCATTCCTAGAGCCTTCTGTTCCTACTCTTTGCAGAAGAACCATATAGAGGATATTTGCTCTCTGAAAGAGATGCATGAACGAAAACAGAAGGATGAAAATGCAAGATTCAACTTGCTGAAATCCAAAATGACAACACATGATATTAGACCAAAGCCTAGGGAGTTTGGTCCTAATTTCGGGCCAAGGAGGTTTCCCTCTCAAAGTTATAGAGGGCGACAGTCTAGCGGTGGTCAGAGATCAGAAGTGAAATGTTATAGGTGTGGAGAAAGGGACATATCTCTCCGAATTGTCCAAATCCTAGACAATCTGTGGATTACAAGCCCTTATGCAGCCGATGCAAAGGAGAAGGCCACCCTACAAAGGACTGTCCAAGTCCAGCCTCTGTAAAGGCCAATGCCACTGATAGCCAACAGAAGGCACAAGAGCCTGCCTCCATCTTTGGTAGAGTTGGAAGTTGCAGCTATCACGCGCGCCAAGAAGAAGGGACCAGTTGTCCAAGAAGAGAACAATTCTCCTACCAAGATTGTGAAGTTTAACCTACCAACAGAGGGACAGAGCAGTACAGGATGGAACAGTGCAGTACAGAGCACTGTAGTGCTATAAAGAGTCACAAAGATAGTCTTAGAAACAGGAACAGAGGTCCAGGAGATAGATGAGACAGAAGCACCTCCAGAAATAGAAGAAGTGCCGATGCTGCCATTGCTAAAAGAAAAAGGAAAGATGAAAATGGGTGTAGTCCCATTCCCTAACCGGCTGGAGAAGCCTGTGGATCCTATCAAAGATTATGACTTGGTAAAAGACCTAGACACTTTTAAACCAAACTTATCAAAGATTATGACTTGGTAAAAGACCTAGACACTTTTAAACCAAACTTATCATTCCGACAGTTGTTGATGCTATCTCCCAGCTATCGAAAGAAATTCAAAAGCATCTTGACAAGAAGACGTGGACTAAGGATCGCTCCTTCAACAGCGACCAAGACCAATAAGGCCCCAGAGCTTGTAAAGGAAGTAGATGTGGCTAACACCTTCCTAGATCCTGGAACCCTAGAGATTAGTGTATGGATAGAAGGATGATTCATCTCAGATGCATTGATTGATGGAGGCTCATCAGTAAACATAATGACAGATGTGACAATGAAGGACTTAGGGCTGCAAGGAATTCAACCTACATAGTGGCTTATCAGATTGGCAGATCAAAGCAGAATTAAATTGTTGGGCATCCTCCCATACATCAAAACAACCCTTGCAGGAAGAGACTATTGGCTAACATACCTGGTGGTCAAACCGAATTCTTATGGGACCTCATACCCTTTGCCGTTGGGAAGACCTTGGCTTTTTGAAGTAAGAGCCAGGACTAGTTCAAAGGAACCCTGACCCTAGGTAGAGGACCCAACAAAGTGGTGTTGAAGTTGTATGGATCGCAAAAAGGAAATGGATCCACATCCATTGAAGTCATAATTGACTCCTCCAACGAGGTAACAGATGGTACATCAGGAGATGAAGAGGCTATTAAACAGATTTTTTCCAAGAAAATAGAGGCACAGTCCCTAACACTGGGCACTGTAAGCCAACTACCAAGGGGAGCAAAGTCCTTGTCCATGGGAGAATACCTCTTGCCTCAACTTGAATTAACTTCTAAAATCACCTCTGACAGTGAAATAGAAGCATGGATGTACTGTTCTCCCTGTTACATGACAGTCGCAGAGACAGAACAGAGGTAGAACAGATACAGAGATAGAACAGAGACAAAACAGAGATAGTCACAGACACAGAGGCAGAGACAGAGGCAGAATCAAAGTCAGAAGCTGTGACAGAAGTAGAAGCAGATGCAGAGGTAGAAGATCTGTTCTTCTCTTACAAAGCCTCTACAGAAGCAGAGACAGAGCCTCCAAAGGAAGAAGATGAAAATGATGAGGAAGAAAACGAAGTAGGTTATGAGAGTACAGATGAAAAATTTCCTCTGATAATGGATGATCTTGTTGATGTCCCTACAGAGATCTCAGAGGTCGAAGATCTCAGGGTGCTGTATGGAATGACTATGGTTCCATTTGGGTTGGCCAATGGACCACAAAGTATGCAGAATCTGTATAAGCAATGGATTAAAAGCATAAAAATTAAGTTCACCGGTGGCTCCTGTCACCCTGACTGTTCAGTCCAGAGAAAAGTCGATGATGATGCCCCTTGCCAACCAACAGAAGCCAAAGCCCTCAGAGCTACGACCCCTAGATGGTCCGTGCTATGTGATATTCCTAAACGCATCCTTTGAAGATGAATCCCTAAGTCTAGAAGAAATTACCACTTACATAGAAGAGAACAAAGCTCTACCTTTCCAACAACCTGAACAGACAAATGAGTCATCTGTTTAGAAGGAGGACACTGGTTCTAGTGGAACATTAGACGAGGATACTACTCTCTTGAAAGAGTCAGACCTCTTTCTAGAAGCAATCCGTTGGACATTCATCCGCGAAGTGGAAGGTGAAAGGCAAGTAGCATTCCTGGATACTGACGATACTGAACGTCACCTGAAAGTGGGTCTCAATCTTCTAGAAGGAGAACTAATGGTCCTGCGAGACCTACTCAAGGAGAACTTAGATGTGTTTGCTTGGTCGTACAAAGACCTAAAGGGGATTGATCCCACAGTATGCCAACATCACATTGACCTAGAGCCTGATGCCAAACCTGTAAGGCAAAGACAAAGCTATATGAATCCTAATTACTCTGCTATGGTAAAGGCTGAATTATTGAAACTTCTTGAAGCAGAGTTCATTTATCCTGTGGCTAATAGTGAATGGGTTTCACTCATTGTGGTAGTACCCAAGAAGAACGGAAAACTTCGAATATGTGTTGACTTCCGGAAGCTGAATTCGAAGACAAAGAAGGATCATTTCCCCATTTCTTTTACAGACCAACTGTTGGACACAGTGGCAGGCCATGAGCTTTATTCCCTCTTGGATGGATTCAACGGATATAACCAAGTCCAAATTGCAAAAGAGGACCAATCCAAAACAACATTCACCACAGAATGGGGGACCTATGCCTATAGAGTGATGCCATTTGGGCTCTGTAATGCTCCTGCCACCTTTCAACGAGTAATGATGGCTGCCTTTTAGAATCATTTGCATGATTTCATTGAGGTGTATCTTGATGACTTTTGTGTCTATAGCTTAATCCGTGAGCACTGGGGACACTTAGAGCAATGTTTTGATAGATGCCGTGAGTATGGGATTTCTCTCAAACCCAACAAATGTGTCTTTGGCGTCTCATCAGGAGTTCTTTTGGGCCATATTGTCTCGGCACAAGGGATTGCAACAGACCCTGCAAAGATTGAAAAGATTTTCGCCTTGACAGCACCAACAAACCTCAAGCAATTGAGAGGATTTCTTGGCCATGTGGGCTACTACAGAAGATTTATTGCACATTTTGCAACCAAGGCAGCCTCTCTGCACAAGCTTCTAAGGAAAGATGCAGGTTTTCTTTGGACTGATGACTGTGAAGAGGCCTTTAATACCCTAAAATAGTGCCTTATCCAAGCACCTATTTTACAACCTCCTGACTGGACAAAGGAGTTCCATGTGCACACAGATGCATCAGTTGAAGGGCTAGGTGCTATCCTATGTCAAAAGGGCCCTTCTAAATTAGATCAACCAATATATTACGCAAGCCGAAAGGTCACTGATAGGAAACAGAACTACACAGTGGTAGAGCTTGAGTGCTTGACAATGGTGTTTGCAATGGAGAAGTTTCGATACTATTTATTGTCAAGGCATTTCAAGTTCTACGTGGATCTTGAAGCCATGTCCTTCCTAATGAACAAAGCGGATGTTAAAGGACGATTGATGAGATGGTTGCTCCTATTCCAGGAGTTTGATATTGAAGTGGTCACTAAGCCTGGCCATTCCCATGCCCTAGCCGATCATCTGTCACGGATCCCTCAAATTGCAGAAGAAGAACAGGATGATCCAGACCTTCCTGATGCTTCCTTGTTTCTAGTTGAAACAATTACTCCCTGGTATGCAGATATAGCCAACCTCTTGGCAACTCAACAGTATCCTCCTGGCATCTCAAGCCGTGAGAAGAAGAAGCTTGTGTTAGAATCAGCCCCCTACACTTTGCTAGGCAGTGCACTGTACAAGAGAGGCAAAGATGAAGTATTGCGAAGATGTGTTGTAGGGGATGAAATCGATATCATATTGAAAGCATGCCATGACGAACCATGTGGTGGACACTTCGGAGGAGAAGCGATAGCCATGAAGGCTTTGTTAGTAGGATACTGGTGGTCGACCCTCCACAAGGATGAATATGATTACTGCAAGAGATGTGATGCTTGTCAGTGAATGGGGAAGCCCACCAAAACAAGTGCCATGCCACTGCTACAACCCATTCTTCCCCTAAAGCCGTTCGAGAAGTTGGGGATTTTGTGGGTTCCATTGATCCACCTACCAGACGGAAGCAGAATAGATACATCCTAGTATGTACGGATTATGTCACAAAATGGTGGCAAGCTAAAGCTCTGAAACGGGATGATGGTAACAACGTAGCCCTGTTCATGTACGAGAATATTATCACCCGTTTTGGCAATCCCCTTGAGCTGGTAAGTGACAGAGGTACTCATTTCCTTAACAAAATCATGGAGGAGCTAATAGATCTATATAAGATCTGCCATCGCAAGTCCACTCCCTACTACCCCAGAGCCAATGGCCAAGTTAAAGTCACCAATCGCATCCTCTACTCGATCCTAACAAGAATGATTGCCGCACATCGTCACGACTGGGACGATCAACTTATAGAGGCCCTCTGGGAGTACAAAACCTCCCATAAGGTAGCTACAAGATAGACCCCTTTCCAGCTACTGCATGGTACAGAAGCCGTCTTCCCTATTGAGCTGGAATTGCCCTCTTTGCGAGTGGTAGTTAAAGAACGCTTGGGAGATGATGAGTCACTACAAGGCCGCCTCCTGCACTTGGAATGCTTGGATGAGATACGGCAGATGGCCCTACAGTGCATGGAAACCACTCAAGTGTGACGCAAAGCCTATCATGACAGTTTCATCAAGCACAAGGAGTTCAAAGAAGGTGATCTTGTTCTGGCCTATGATTCGAGATTTGATAAGTTTCCTAGCAAGCTTCAACAACGGTGGATGGGCCCATATAAGGTACTTGCTGTCAATCCTAACGGCTCTGTTCAGGTGCAGACCGTTGATGCCTCTGATGATCCCTTCTTGATCAATGGCTATCGTCTGAAAAAGTACTTCCCTCCCTGGGATCTTGACAATCACAGTCGACCTATCCTTCCCCTTTTGGGTGTCGCACTGTCCTCATCGTGCTTCTGATAGCCCTTATGATTCTCCTCATGAAGCGGTCTCGTTCTGCTAACCCTTCACAGATACATCTCAACCCGACCTTGTTCTCTTCTTGTTTGATCCAACAATAGTGGCGAGGTTGGTCCTGACACATGGTATTTCTACCATTCTCTTCCTTAACGAAAAAAAAACGAGGAAAAAGAAAAAGAAAAAGAAAAGAAAACAAAAAAAACTGTTATGGGAGAAAAGGAAGAAATTCCTTGTCATAACAGGTCTCGTTCCAAGAAAAGGTGGAAACACCCTTGGGTGGGAAGCTGACTGTGGGTGGTAATACCCCGCAGTTCAGGATAGCTGACTCATCAGTAGAACCTTTCCAGAAAGTAATTTGAAGCCACCTCCCTTGGTCTGCTGTTTCTGCAATATCAGTCCGTATGCCCTTCTTAAAACAGACGATCTTTTCTTACAAATTATTGAAGTACGAGATTTGTAGGCTGCCTCCCTGGGTACGCCTCGTCTTCAAGATCCTAATGATAACAACAACCGACATGATCTTCATCACCAATCCCTTGAGTGATGTGAGCTTTCATCCTAACAAGATGGGGATGTGAGTATGGGCTGCCCTCTGTATCTATCAGCGCGAGTGAGACAGAGGGTGGGCTGAGTGACCACTTTTTTCCTTCAAATCGAATGAGAGGTGAGATGTGTGAACGGAGTGTTGCGCGCACGGGATGGGCCTCTCAATGCACAATGCACGATTTGTTCCTGTACACTGCACCATAAGGTTCCCTGGCCTTCCTTCTTGCACTGTATGCCGGCACCTTGTGGGATGCACAGTTGCACCATCAAAAGCGCACAAGGCATACAACCTCTGCACAAGTGACAGTGAGGATTACATCAATGGGTCTCAGGTATAGCCTGCCCTCTGTATCTTTCAACAGAGCATGAGACAGAGGGTGGACTGAGTGTGACTGGTGTTTCTTCAATCAATTATCGAGAGGTAAGGGTTGAGGGACGTTACGACAATTGGAGTCAAGTATGTTTCTGTTTCCCTATGCACCCACGGGATGGGTCTCTACCATCAGCACATGACATGTCACCCTGTTCTGTACACTGCACTGCAAGGCTCCCTGGCCTTCCTCCTTGCACTTATGCCAGATGGGTTGGACGCACTGATGCACCATCAATTGTGCACCTTGGCATACTCTTTCTACACCACTCCCTTTTCGATTCCTAAACCAGGTGTGAGCTATGGGTTTCATCATTATTTCCTCGAGTGATGTTAGTAATGGGGTGAGTGACTGTTCTTCCAATCCATTTGCGTAATCGTGAGTTGAGTGCAATATTCCTCGTCATCGACAAATTTTCGGCGATTCCTTCCACCAGCTACCTCCCTGGGTACTGTCGTGTGGTCCTTGCAATGAAGGACGTTGGATGTGTGCTGTGACGACACCTTGTTACCTCCTGCAGCCGACAACGATACAAGATGCAACCTTGATAGTTGACATTACTCCTCGGCAATTTGGGCCAAGTTTTTCTAACCCTACACCTTTTGTTTCTCAGTGACAGTCATGTCTTAAGTGTGGGGACGTTTATGGTTGGTCTGATGTGTGATACTAGGTCCTTGATGTTCGGTTTACCCTTCTTGCTAAGGTTTTAAGTGTGGGGACGCGTCCCTGCGCGTCTATGTTGCATACCTCTGTGCATATACCCTGTTATGATCATGCATCTACACCATGACTTCATTTTACCTTGATGGTGTCCCTTCCCCACTCCTCCATTCTATTTCACACTGTCCTTGGGGTTGTTCCTTAACCGTTTTCCTTTATTCTTTGTTTTCACGCTCTCTCATGTGAACGCACCCTATGTTCACTATGAATCCCATCCAACCTTACAACCGTGTTTGTCCCTTTGAACTGCCCATTTCTCCTTTTTACCAACCATGTTTCGACAAACGGTTCTAAAGTTATTAATTTTTGAAGCACTTCTCGTAAAATGGACAGTTTTCCATGTGAACGCATCTTTATTGCTTCGAAACCATGATTTGATGTACCAGCCCTATCCTAACCTTTTTCTCTGACATTTTTCCTTCTTACTCCGTGTCATTCCGATGCACGGTTGGTCGGTATTAATTTTTACGAATTTTTTCGCCCTTTTCGTGCCTATTTTTCATACTTTTCCATGCAAACATGCCCTATTTTCACCGAAAGTCCAGTTTAATTTGACAGTCGTGTCCTACCAGTATTACCTCCACTTTTTCATTTTTTCTCCCCCCTCTTCTGCCTGCTGGATTTTTAGTTATTAATTTTTTCGAGTGTTTTTAGATGTGTTTTTTCCATGTGAACCCCTCCTAATTCCTCCAAATTGAGTTTTGATGCACTAGCCCTGTGAATCCCTTTCTTCCGGACAGTTTTCCTTTTTACTGCCCTCTATTCCGGTGCACGGATCCTTTTCTATCAAATTTCGAGTCCATTTTTGGGTCTGTTTCTGGGGTTTTTTCCCATGTGAGCGCGTCTTATTTTGATCAGAACTGTGTTTTGCCATGATGGTTGTTGGACACATTATTCTGCACATTTTTCCTTCTTTTCGCACTTCATTCCGACACTCGAATTTTCCGATATTAATACATGTAAGTGTTTTCGGGCTTGCTTTTTGTGTTTTTTCCATGTGAACACCCTGATTTTGCCTCAAAACCCGTGTCACATTTTTCTATTATCTTCCCCTCGTCTCTCGACGCATTTTTCCTTTTTACAGTTTTTCGATCCGACGTGCGGTTTGGGTTTTATTAATTTTTATTCATTTTTGCCATATGGCCGCATTTCTCGTGTCATGTGTGAACACTCCTGTTTTTGGTTTTACATGCCTCTGGACGCCTCGTGGCATCTGTGGCTCGCACGTCGCCATCCCTGCCCCGTCTGGTCCCGCCACTTGCAAATTTTTTTACTCCCACCCCGCGCATGCACGCGAGACGGGGGTATGTTCCTTTTTCACACCCCGACCCAATTTATTTATTAAAAAAACACCAACCCCACAACCAACACACACCATTTTTTTTATAAAAAAAACAAAATACAAAAAATACAAAAAAAAAACACAAAAAACAAACCCCCGTACCAACAAAACAACCCACATTCAATTTTCTTTTTAAAAAAAACAAAAAAACAAACAAACACCCTTTATAATTTAAAAATACTAATACAAACACCAACCCATATTTCAACCACAGCAAAAAAAAAAATTAAAAATAAAGTTAAAAAAGACTACAAAAAAAACCACCAAACCCAAACCCAGAAACCCCCACTCACCAATTCATTTCACGCAAACAAACTAATCCACGATTTAATTTTACAAAAAAAAAAACAAACACAAAAACACACACCCTATTACCACCCATTTTTCCCCACACCCTAACATCCCACGAACCCAATCCACTTGTTACACTAACTTACTTACCCAACACCCCCTACCTTTTTATATACCCAATAATGATCATTCTTATTATTCTTATTGGTTTTTTAAAAAAAACAGCAAACCCAATTTATTAAACAAAAAAAAAACAAAAACAAAAGGAAACTACCTTACCTATTGTCAGCGACATTCCCTCCCTCCTCGTTCTCGTCCACCCTACGCCCATCGTCGATCCCTCCCTCCTCCTCCACCACGTGGGCTCGCCGATCCCTCTCCTTCTTCCCCTCCTCCTCCTTCTCAGCCCTCTCCTCCTCTCCCGCCCATCCTTGATCCCTCTTCTTCTTCCCCTCCTCCTTCTTCTCAGCCCTCTCCTCCTCTCTCCCGCCCATTGTCTCCCTCTCCTCCTTCCTCTCCTCCTCCTCCTCCTCCTCCTCCTCCTTCTCCGCCCTCTCCGTCCGCGCCTTCTCCACCTCCTCGCCCTGCTCTCCTCCACCTCTGCCTCTCTCACCGTTGCATGCCCACCCCCCTCCACCCTAGTTAGCCTTCCTCTAACTTACTGTAACTAACTTAACTTTACTTAATTTACTCTAACTAACTTAACTTTACTTAATTTACCTTAACTAACTTAATCCACTACCCTTATTTAATTTACTTAAACTAACCTAATCAACTTACTTTCCCTAGTCAACTTAATTCACCTAATCCGCCTAATTTATTTAATTTCTTCCGTTTTCTCCCGTGCTTGCCTCGTTCCTGCCCTTTTCCCCTCTACCTCCCTTGTTCACCACGTAACGCGTGTACGAGTACATGAGCTGCTAGCGAGCATTCACACGTGAGGACGCACTTCCCGATTGGCTTATCAGATTGGCGGACCAAAGCAGAATCAAACTGTTGGGCATCCTCCCATACGTCAAAACAACCCTTGCAAGAAGAGACTATTGGCTGACATATCTGGTGGTCAAACCAAATTCTTATGGGACCTCATACCCTCTGTTGTTGGGAGAATACACCATCTTTGAATGGAAATCAATCACATAGTATTCATCTTCAATGTATTCATAGTTCTCTCTCTCAATCTCTCATATACAGTTACACTGTTTTGATAGAATTGACTATCTCTGACTCTCTCTCTCTCTCTCTCTCTCTCTCTCTCTCTCTCTCAATAGTATATGATCTCCTCACTACAATAATCAATAATAATTCTCAATAATCCTTTTTAGGTCATGGATACACCTCCCAAGGGGTATGTCTAATGTGAAGAGGCACCAGAGCCACTACAGTGTCTCTTCATAGCTCACTACTGTCACTGTCACTCCAGTCTTCTCTTCAGTCTTTAGCAGCTGTCTTTTCCATTTGTTTTAGCTATTTTGAACTTAGATTCATCCTTTCCAAAAGTTAAAAAACTTTCCCAAAGTCACACATACTTTCTACAGAACACTTACAAAAGATCTACAGAACAGTACAGTACAATACCAGAGCAGATACAAAACAGTTACATAGCATAGACAACGACTCTACAGAAGGTTTACAGAGGGTTACAGAAGGTCATCAAAACCTCATAACTCATACTAAAACCATTCCAAACTATCAAAAACTATTCAATAAGCTTCCAAAAGATTTCAATCTTCATCTCGTCAATCCATGCTTCATACAGAAGAAAATCAGAACAAAACAGAAGCTATACAGAAGGTATACAGAACCAATCAGAACCTCAATAGAACCTATCAGAACATCATATAGCTTCATATTTCTACTGAGAATCATCATGAACTTCCAAAATATAATCAATATCATCCAAAACACTCTCAAACACTTTCATTATCAACCATACATCACTCTAAATCCATAAAAAATCAATCATTCAGACCTCAAAAACAACATAAATCAGTCAAAAATTCAATCTTTTTCCACTCTCAACATATCCCCACACTTAGAAAGGAAGCGTCCTCGCGACCTAAGGAAAAGAAGAATATAAGTTCACTAAAGAGCTCAATTTTATCTTCTTCAGTATCTTCAATAATCTCGCCAAACCACGACCCCAACTTATCACCTGTATCTCTGGAAAAAACTACTAAAGGAAAACTTCATTATTCATTAACACATCTGATCATCAATAAAAAGTCATAACAAATTTGTAAAGGATATAAGAGGTTCTTTTTTATCTTTCCACCATAGGCTTTCCATCCACCATCAATAGTTTGAAAAGAGCTTGCGAACAAATTATTCTCAATCAGCACAAACTCATCACATACAATTATTACAACACACACACAAACACTGACACAACCATCTGAATGACACCTCCAAAAAAAGAGATATATATAATTAAAAATCATCCAAAATACATTGCAAAGGCATCAATGAAGGTGATCCCTTTTGAAGGCTTGGTGGTTTCAAAAATGATCCATGGAGAAGGACTCATCCACAAATGTCTTTGGAGGATTTTGAAAGAACTGAAGGCAGCACATACTTTCTAGCAAAACAAGGTATCTGTTAGGTACACATAGGGCATGAAAATATAAGACATCCAATTATTGAAAATCAATGTTCACATTGACATTCATACAAAGCTTTGGAATGGCCTTTTGATCGTTATGGGAATGCATATGCACGTATGCTAGATACCAAGCAAAATGAGTTGCCAATCTCACTGAAGGATCTAGAGATTGTGAATATTGGTGAGCAAAATGAAGGTAATTTTGGTATGCTTGACTAGCAGTAGTCCAGCCCCCTGGAATTAATGGCCAGTTAATCTGTGGTCCTGTAAGAGAATCAATCGGGCTCCATCCTCTTCTTCTTGGAATTTGTCGATCAAAGCCTTCATACTCACTAACCAACTGAGGGGGTTGAGAAATAAAAGTGATAGGAGATGGAAGTGGGATAAGTAAAAGAGGATGAAGAGATGGGTAGGCAAAATCATAAAAGGAGGAATAAGATAAAGGAGTGGTTGAAAATTTAAGTGAATCAGTTAGGAAAGGTGTGACTTGATAAACAGGAAAAGTAGAAGGTATATGGATAGATGGAGAAGGGCATGGCAGAGAAGGGGAAAAAACTTGATCTTCGATGAAATAACAATATGTAAATATAGGAATTTGAGAAAAACCTTGAGGTTGGAAAAGAAGAGGTAAGATAGCTGCTGAGTTGGTTTTATAAAGGGAAAGATAAGTATCATAGCGATGAGCCATTTGCTGGTAGTACAATAGGCTAGGAACAGAGGGACCTAAAACAGATCTTCTCTGATAGGCATAAAAAAAGGATGAATCAAATGGATGGTTCTTGGAAAGATAAGCTAGGAGATCCACCCTTAGTTGGCTAGTACTTTGTACATAAGTAGAAGCTGTATTCTGACGTTGATTCAGGACCACAGAATCAATCATTGAATGCCATGAATTGTCAAGGCAAGTAGCCACTTTTGAGGAATAACACTGGAACATGTCATCTATCTGCAACTCCAAATAGTTGACATACAAAACAGCTTGCAAAACCACATCCCCCACATACCAGGCCAAATCTACATCATTTGAAATCAACAGATCTCCCCGTAGATACATGTAAGACAGCAACATGGTATCCGTCATCACAAAATCTTCAAACACCATACTAGCCACTTCTGTCAGTAAATCAAAAGACCAAGCCCCACTCCAACCATCCTCTGGAAGAGGGAGATCCATCGCTGAAAGCTTCATATAGAAGGCCAACTTCTGCAACTGATAGTGGACCAGAGGAACATACTCCTGAAAGTGCTCAAATGTAGACCATAACAAATCCATCCTGGACTGCAATCTGTCCACTTTATCTTGAAACAAGGGACACAATGTGGCATGTCTCTGGAGAACTGCCAAGTCCTGTTGAGAGATAGAAGCAATATAGGAACATTGGGGCTTGGAGGAACAGACCGTGACTGTGCCAGTTAGGCTTGCAACTACTTAATCTGGGAAGCTTGTGATTCCATTGTATTATGAGCATTCTACAAAGAAGATAGTTTTGCATCTAAAAGTGTTTGAAACTCTTGAGCTTCTTTGGGCATTCTCTCTTTCTCCTCTGAGACTCCAGTGACCTCTGATTGAGCTTCTGCTAATTGAATCTTCAAAGAAGATATTTCTTCTCTCTGGGTCTCAATCATTTGGGTCTGCTGCTCCATCTGCTTAAACAAATCTGCAAGTGTGTTTTTAGCAGAGGCTAACTCTGTGGTTGCCTTATGCAACTGGTCTTTGGACTGCATTAGTTCTTCATAGAAAGAAGCATACAGTTGTTGAACACAAGCTGTCACTGAAAGTTCAATCAAACTCTGGATGTCATTACAAAGGAATGGAATGGCAACTCCTAACACTAAGGTGTTTAGTGAAGGGACTAATATTTCCAAAGAACCCTCTCTATGTGCCCTGAATAAATTGTTACATGTGAGGTAGGCAGGGAGGTCACTGCCAAAAGTAGCAGGAATTGTGACTGAAGGAAGGATTGAGGGAGTTTTATCTGCCACATGCTTCAACCGCTCCCGTTGAATGACCAATGGAGGAGGGGAATCAAGATCCTCTATGTCAATAGGTTCTGACTCTTCTGAAGGTGGAGGGGGAGGAATTGGATCAAATGGAGGAGGTGATAGCACACCCTTCTTAAGGCCTGAGTATGTCAAGAAAGCATATAAGTAGGAACCATAAGTGACATTTGTGACATTCCCTCTGGTTACTTTGACAAAATGTTGGTCCATCTTCGTAAGTATGTAAGTACTCCAATCAATGGCCACCCCTTTTAACACCATCCTGGAAGCTATGAAGAGTTCTTTGGACAAATAATGGGATGGTGTCTTAACAGGCATAAACGTGTCTTGGAGGAACTAGCAGACTAACTTCCAAAGAGGATCAGTGATCATGGAAAGAGATACTCATGAAGTGTTTATCACTTTCTTGACATCCAGAATCTCTTTGGTCTAGTTCTGTAACAGCTTGAAAATCTCATCATTGGAGAATAATTGTCTAGCTATAACAAAGGGCTCTCCTTTGTAGGGAAGAGACAAAGCCTTCCCTAACCCTCGGGGTGTCAATACCATGGAAGCACCATGAACCAGCCCCGAATTCTTACTGTATGATGCAAGAAACTCATCACACAGGGATGGATCATCTGGAATCAATGGGAGTGAAGCAGCCACAAAAGTCGTAAGTCCTGCTTTTGCTATAGGCTCAAAAGCCAGTAGGGAAGAATAATCCCTACTGATTAATAGGACATACTGGATAGGAGGAGAAGCGTGAGGCGCCATTCAGATGGAAAACACACACAGTATAACACAGACAATCACAAAGAATGCCTGCAAAACAACCAAAACAGCTATAAAAAAGAAATCAATAAAAAGAAGGACACACACAAACGTAACTAACCAATTGACCACCCCGAACAACCCACATCCTAGAAAAAATTCGGCATGACCTCTACACGTATGCGACCGAAAACTTCATGCCATGCAACAAACATGCACCCAAAACCCCATATCAGGCAAGAAAAAGAAAGAAAAACTTCAAACCACACCCGTAATTGTAGCACATAAGCAAACCATAATACCATAAAAATCTAATCATGACCTAACCATAACTTTGACCAACAATTTCAGCTAAGAGGACTTTACATGCCCATCCCCCATGAAGCGTGTTTATTAAAAGGGAAGAAAAAGTGCAGTGAGGGAAAATGGTTTTAATGAAGGGTTCATTTTAAGAATTTATTAACAATGGGTGACATTTTATTAGGTTATAAACCTTAATAAGAAAATGGTGGTTCATTCTTAAAATTTTAAATTACAAGTTATTACAAGTTATTAGACTGTGATTCCCAGACTAGGGTCTCTAAATGTAAATTCATTAATTAAAAATTAATGGTGATGTGGAGCATTTTTTTACTAGCGCGTGCTTTTTTGTGACGGCCAGTTCATTTTTATTAAAAATTAAGGTACCTCTGAAGCGCACGTAGTGTGTGCAAAGTGAATAGCTAGTTGTTTTTAATTATTAAAAACATGGTGTATTTAGCGCGAACGCGCGTGAAAAAGTGGGCAAATAAAGTTTATTTTAGCAATTAATTGTGGTTAAGGGATGATGAAAATGAATAAAGCTCAAAAAATAGATACCTAGTAGGGGTATGTATGCAATAGACTAAAGGTGCACTGAGTAGTCCCAAATGCAAGGAATCCAGTCAAAAAAACAAACACCACTGATGGAAAAAATAAAACACCTTAGTGTTTTTGTGTTATTTTTATTTGATTTTTTATAATTTATTTATTTATTTTAATTTTTAAATTTTTAAAAGTTGTATTTGTATTTTGTATAGTGTTTGGTTTTGTTTTATTTGTTTTGTTATTCTTTTTCTTTTTCTTTTTCTTTTTAATAATTAAAACGAGATATAGGACACATGAATATGTTGTAAAGTGTAAGGGTGGGATTTCAGCAATCCAACAAGTGTCAAAAATGTGTTGTAATTTATCCATGATTTTTTATTAGATTTTTGAAATTTAAAATGAATTTTCATGAGGTGAAGTATTAAATTTAGAGTTTTGGCTTCAAATAATACTTTAGCCATTTATGGAAGCATTTCCAATTGAGAAATTATTGGCAAAAGAGGCAAGGAGGTTTGTGAAATTTTTTGGATTTTTTTGGAAATATTTTTGAAATTTTACTAATTTTTAATGAATTTTACTAATTTTGCATGTATTTTTGAAAGAATTTTGAAGTTTTGAATTTTTTGCAATTTATTTTCTTGAATTACCACTTTAGAAAATATTCTAAATGATTTCACCAATGTTGGAAAAATTTTAGGATTTTTTTGTAATTTTTTTGAATTTTAAATGAATTTTAATGAATTTTAAAGTTTTTATATACTTTATGTTTATATTTATGTATTTTTATATATTTTTTGGGTTTGGAGCCACAAGCCTTTTGACCCAATGCACAAGAAAGTATATGCTTGGGTCTGGCTATTTGGTGCTTGGTGCAACCATTGGTCCGAGATTTTATACACCGACATCTGTTGGCTATCAGTGGAATTGGCCTTTACAGGGGCTGGACTTGGACAGTCCTTTGCAGTGTGGCCTTCTCCTTTGCATCGGCTGCATAAGGGCTTGTAATCCACAGATCGTCTAGAGTTTGGACAATTTGAGGAGATATGACCCTTTTCTCCACACCTATAACATTCCACCTCTGATCTCTGACCACCGCCAAATTGTCATCCTCTGTAACTTTGAGAGAGAAACCTCCTTGGACCAAAATTAGGACCAAATTCTCTAGGCTTTGAAGACGATGCATATTTTTCTCGTTGCAATTTACCACTGTGAATATCATCCTTCTTAGCATAGCAATGGGCTGCAATATGGCCTATTTTGCCACAATAATGGCAAACAATAGCAGAATTTCCAGAACATCTATTCTGCCATCCACCTCTTCCTCTAGAGCCCCCCTGCCTGTAAAGTTTCCTCGGCCTCCTGAAACTTGCATTTCACCAAATTGCTGATTGAACCTATTTTGCTGGTTATCGCCAGAATGTCCCATACCATGGCCTCTCGAAGAGGATCTACCACGTCCCCTTCCTGAACTTGAGTAAAATTCTTGAACCTATTCACCATTTCCATTAGATGAGTCACCCTGCTTATTGATCTCTGCAGTAATGGATTCTATGAAGATATTGAAGATTATGGTTGATTATTGAAGACTATGATGCTGCGTGAAGATTTGATGTTTTCTTTGTTTTGATGATCAAAAGAATGAAATAAAAGCTTGTTGATGTTACAAGATAGATTTTCTTGCAGTAGAATCCCCTTTTCCTTGGTGTTCCTCTTGGGGCTCCACGGTGAATCGAGTAGTACCCTCTCGGGGTAATCCATGGTGCGATCTTGGAGATGATCCAGCTATACAAATATCCTTTCTTAATTAACCAATTAAGAATCAAGCATAATCAAGGCAATCAGCCCTAATATCATCTTCTAGGAAAACATTCCTTTATTCCCATGGCAACTTGTCGTTACAGACCCCTGCCATGCATTTGCCATCAACACAAGCCTTGGAATATTTATCCAAATCACAATGCAACAATTAATTGATTGAAAGAAAAACATTTAAGGTGTTGTTCAATCAACCAACAAAACTAATTGTATTTTTCCCAAACAACACAAGAGTAGATGCGGGTACTACATTCGAGCTTCCTTGTATTAGCTTCGGGATGTTTCATATTCTGAAAATGATATACCTAAGCGTGTTTTGGATTCATCACTACTGGCTATTGGGTTAGAGACCAAAGAGTGTGTTGACTCCAAGTCAAAGTATGGTCATAAGGACAATTCGATTTATTTGCGACTAAGGTCCTAGCTAGGTCAAGCTAAATCTTGGCTTCGCTCATCGGCTAGGACTTCATTTACCAAACTATTCCTTTCAAATAAGCTCAACACTTCACAAGCGCACCTTAATCTACCTTATTAGATGCATATCCCATTATATGGTGCAATTGAGGCTATTCCTAATGCCATGCAAGTCCCAATGCAAGGCTTCCCTAAGTTGTCAATGCGATGCAAGGTCCCTATTCATAGAAATCCCTTCCAGTATATTTATGCAATTCAAAAGGCATGACCTAATTACTCAAATGCGAGTATACATGCATTCATTGAAAATGCAAGTTAATTCACTACATTATTAGGAAGAAAGTCATGCCTTGCATCAGGTAATTTGCATATTTTGAAAGGTAGCCGAAAAGGGTTTAATAATCACGAGTTGTCAAAAATAGATTGAGTATCTACGGGTATATCAGAAGCAAGTCAAGTGACAAGATCTAACTTTCACAGATGCATTATAGATCGTCGGGGTACATAAGTATTCCGTATAGGTCAATTGTACTCCATAGACCATCGTATTCTTAAATATTCAATTTCAGTTTTCTGGACATGGTAGCAGTACCTAGTTTTGGAGAGCCGAGTTAGCGTTTCCGCCTGATAAACCGTTCGTGTTGATAGTGGCGTCTTTTCCCGACCCTTCTCTCGTAGTCGCGGCTTTTTCAATTACTTGGGAGAGCTTACGCTTTGGGGCCATTGTGGAGTTGGAAGCGACCTTCACTTCCTTCAAAGGACTCCTTGGTGCTGGAGTTCCCTACACCTTGTCTTGACTTTCGTGGTCTCCTTGTCAATTTGAGACCGTCGATGGACAGGTTATGAGGATCGTGATGGGGGAGATGGTACTCGAGCCTTCGCCCAAGGGAGGAATTGTCCTTGGGCCTCCTCTCTCTCTTTCTTTCTTCCTCTATTATTCTAGATTTTCCTTCTCTCTCTCTCTCTCTCTCTCTCTCTCTCTCTCTCTCTCTCTCTCTCTCTCTCTCTCTCTCTCTCTCTCTCTCTCTCTCTCTCTCTCTTAGCAACAAGGTGGGTAAAGAAGAATGGCGGTTGCTGCTCACGGAGGGGGGAAAAATAAAGGAGAGAATAATCGTACCCCCACCAAGCGGGGCGGGGGGGGGGGGGGGGGGGGGGGGGGGATTTATAAAGGGTAAGGTGGTCTATGCTTATCGCCAAGTGACCTCACCAAAAGAGGGGGGTGTAGTGGGGGTTTGGAGGTGGCACATGTGTGCTCCTCCCCCCCCCCCCTCCCCATTGTAATCATCATCCTCTTTGACTCTTGTACCTTGCTCGACAGCTCCATTTCTGTCCATCATCTCCCTATCCCAATGCCAGTGCCCACTGCAACTCTCTGTCGTCATCTTCTTTGCCTACGTCAACACTCAGTTCAACTCCTCCCTCCACGTCATAGTTTAACTCCCCCTCCCTCTGCCAACTGACGGCATTAACAAGGGGAGGGAATGCAATAATAATTTTACAAAATCATTTTTCATTTTATTTATTTTTCTAATAATAGGGGGGATTTATAATGATGGCGGCAGAAGATAAGAAAAGGGGGGGTGTTGTCATTACGGCGGCAAGGGACAATGGCCTATTACAGGTTTATTTTATTATAAATTAAGAAGGTGTGTTTGGCGCATGAAGCGTGCTACATGAATGATTGGTTCATTTTTAATTATTTAAAAAGTGTATTTAGAGTGAATGCACATGGAAAATGTAATCAACTAGCTTTTTAAAAATAATAATAATTAAGTGTGATGTTTGGTGCAAAAAGGAAAAGAAAGAGAGGAACATAGTACCTGGAGGATGGTGTGTATGCAAATGAATTCTGAATACACAATCAATAATTAGTGTGATAAGAAAATCAGAACCATAATAAATCCAACAAGCAATCCAACTAGCTGGAAAATGGATATCATTTTAAAAAACCAAAACACCATGTCTAAAACTTTCAATATATTTGAGTGTTTTTGTTATAGGGTTATATTATTATTTTTCATTAATTCACTTAGAGGTTTGTATTTATTTTTGTTTTTTTAAATGTTTTTTGGCATGGTTCTATTTAATTTTCATTATTTCATTCCTTCCAATCAACAAAATTGGTTGAAACTTAAACATATGAATCTACTTTATTTTTTGCATTGTCAATAATCTTTTTGCCTATTTTACAAATTTTGAAAAGAAATTTTCAATAATTTATGGATTTTAAAACTCAATTTCTTTTCAAATAAAAAGTTTTCAATTTGTGTTGGAAATTTTAGCTCATTTCAATGATCCTTAATTATGAAATTAAATTTTTGTAATTTTTTTCTATTTTTTATGATTTTATTGAATTTGTGTTAAATTTTAAAGCTTTTGAATTTTATTTTATAATTTTTTATTTGTATTGGCCATTTTGCATTTAATAGAATTTTTTTGATTTTCAACAAATATTTTAAAAAATTGTAATTTATTTCATTTTATTTGGATTTTTTATGGTTATTAGACATTTTTAAATATTTATATGGTTTTTTAGAAATTAAAAAATATGTCGTAAATATGGTACCCAATCGCGGACTACATTTGGCTACGTGTGAACAATTGCAAGCTCTCCACTCTACGCAAAAAAAACCACATGCCCATTCTCATGCATGAACGGCCGCTAGCATGAACAATGAGTCTCACACCACGAACATGAAATCCCGCATGCAAATAACACCTTAGAAGATGACACACGAATGGGGCACCGTAGAGAGGGTGGTCACACACAAGAGGGAAAGGAGATGGGGGGAGGGTAAAAAAAATAGAGGGTGGAAAGTGATATATATATATATATAGTATGTGTGTGTGTGTTTTTTTTTTTTAAATTAATTTCAATTTGGGGTGGGGGGTATCTTTTTTGGGGGTTGACTGGGGTAGGGGGGATGGGCGGCGGACACTGGGGGGAAGTACATTGGGGTGAGTGGGTGCCTAGGGGGGAAAAGGGTAGGCAGAGGGGGGGGGGGGGCGCATGGGCAGAGCGGCAGAAGCTACGGACAGGTGATCAAAGCACAATGGCAAGAAATGCGATGCAGGAGGGAGCAACCACGAGGAAGGCGGTAGTGACGGCGTCCGAAAGCGGCAGCATCGGTGGTGTGGCAGGGCACAAGCGACAGACAATGCTTGTGGTGTGATGGTGGTGGTCGCGACTGCGAGGGCGGCCTAAGTGGCAACTCCGATGGCTTAAAGAGGGAGGGAGGTGAAGGGAGGAGGAGGGAAAGAGAGGGGAAGAAGCAGAAAGGAGGGGAGAAGTAGAAGAGGGAAGGAGATGGGGGAGGTGGGGGAGGAGGAGGAGATGGGGAAAAAGAGGAAGGGAGGTGGTGGGAAGGGAGGAGTGAGGAGAAGATGGAGGACAAGAGGATGGAGATGGAGGAGAAGAGGACGTAAGTGAGAGGGAGAGAGAGAGGGAAGGAGGGGGTGTCGGTTGGGGGGAAAATGAATTTTTTGAAAAAGTAATTTTGTTTTAATTTTAAATTTTAGTGACTGGGTTTTGTTTCTTTTTTTTTTTTGGATAAGTATCCCCCATCTCATGGACAAACAAGGGCGGGGGTTTAAAAAATTTACTCTAATGGGAACAATCGGCTGTAATTGAAAATTCGAACGCGAGCACACAATGTGGCGAAAGTCAGACTTGTGTGTTGAGAAAAAAACCCGAGCGTTGAAACGACATGTGAGGGGCTAAAATGCAAAATTAATCGGAAAATTTAATTCAGAAATATGCGGGCATTAGATCAAGATGCCGTAAAAAGCAAAACTAGGTAAGACAATGGAAGGAAGGGCGTGGACAATGCATCCAGTGAATTTAGTGACAAAAGGGGGGGGTTCATGTGGAAAAATATAAAAAATCAAGCACAAAAACTCACACAAAAATTAATTTTGCAAAATCCATCAGTCGAAATGAATTGCAAACACAAAGAAAATCATCCAAAATGAAGAGGCAGATAGGCGTATCATGTCAAAATGCAGTTTTGATGAATATGGAAAAAATAGTAAATACACACCTAAAAATAGATTTACAAATTAATAACAAAAAATCAAAAAGTCAGAATGGAATGTAGCAAAAAGGAAAGTTGTGCGGAGGAACAAATGGGAGAGGGTGATCTAATTGGAACGAGGTTTTGATGGCAAATGGGGGGGTTCACATGGAAAAAACGGTTAAAACACTCTTGAAAATTCAAACATAAATTAATTCCTAGTAATTCGTAAGTCGAAACACAAGGCAATGAGAAGGAAAAATGTCAAAGGAATGGTGAACAATAGGGTTGGCAGGTGAGAATGCGATTCTGGTGTAAGAAAGGTGAAAAGACTGTAAAAATGACCACAAAAATACATGGAAATTTTATAACATAAAATTGATTTGCCAAAACATGATGGAGAAAAAAGAAAAAATGTGCAAGAAAGCAAGCTAGACAAGGCTATTTAATGAGAATTGAATTCTAAGGTGAATAGGGTAGGTTCATATGGAAAAAGTACCAAAAATCACACACAAGAATTCTCAAAAATACAAAAAATTTAATAACTGACAAATCGTGTATTGGAATGATGAGCATTAAAGAGGAAAAATATAAAGAGGAAGGGGTAGGTCAGACTCTATCACATCAGATTGTTATTCCAAAGTGAAAAAGGTGCATTCGCATGAAAACATGTCTAATTTATTTTTTAAAAATAAAAATTAATAATTCATGAACCGTTGCTTGAAACTAAGGGCTGTGAAAAGAAAAAGTGGCCAATTTGAAGGGATGGCTATCAAATCAGATTTGAATTTTGATGAATGTAGAATGCGTTCACACGAAAAAACGACAAAACAACGGATAAAGACAAATGGACAAGGAATGACCCAAGGACGAGGTGAAAAGAGGACGGGTGGGTGGGAAAGGAACCCCATTAGGGCAAAATCTGAACATTGTATACTTGAATCATCAAATAGAGATGTTTCCATGGGGGCATGCAAAATAGACACGTAGGGACATATCCCCACACTTAAGACCTTAATAGATCGAATTAACTAATCAATAGGGGCCTCTAACACTTGACCGCCACTCATATACGTACATCTCCACAGTTAAAACATGATTGACTCTTGTAAACAAAAGGGGTAGGGTTAGAAAAACTTGGATCAATTTACAAATGGTCGAGATGAACCGTCATTGACATGTGAAGGATCGTAGTCGTCGATAGGAGGTACCACAACTCGCCACATCACACTCATCCAGCATGGCAAGGACCATGTAGCAGCACCCAAGGAGGTAGCTTGGTTGATGAAGAGCTGTTTAAATTATTGATAAAGAAGTATACATCACCCATCTCAACAGTCACTCATGTTGGAATGATAGATTAGTCACTTACCCTATGATTCACGTCACTTGAAGAGAATGATTGAGACCCCTATCTTACACCTGGTTTAGAAATCGACAAGAGGAATACTTCAAAGAAAGTATACAATGTGCATAGTTGATGGTATATCAGTGCACCCCAACCCATTTGGCATAGGTGCAAGAAGGGAGGCAAAGGAACCTTGTCATGCAATACACCGAACAGAGTGATATGTGTAGTGATGATGGAAGAGCCCCATCCCGTGTGTGCATAGGGAAACGAGAACATACTTGACTCTAATTGTTGTAACGTCCCTCAAACCTCACCTCTTAGTTTTGATGGAAGGAAAATTAATCACACTCGACCCCCCCTCTGTCTCACGCTCTATTGATGATTACAGGAGGGCAACCCATTCTTGAACCCCATTGATGTAATCCTCATTGCCACTGCGAAGGTTGTATGCCTTGTGCACAATGGATGGCACAATAGTGCATCCCCGCCCCGTGCGTCTAATATCTTCTATATCTCCAAACTTGGTTATTCCCTTGTTTGGTGATGTGCCACGATGTCACTCACTTGAAACCTTGATTCTCTAATATTGGCTTTTGTTTGGTTTTTAACTTGTATGTGCCACGATGTTACTCACTTGAAACCTTGATTCTCTAATATTGGCTTTTGTTTGGTTTTTAACTTGTATGACTTCGAACATTCATAGAAGAGTTTAAAGAGCCTCTATAGTAACTCTTGTAATCTTAGCAGTTCATGTGTATTCATGCCATTGGCATTCCAAAGTGGACTATGTATAGATCTTGAGTTTGTTGGTCTACCTTGTGAACCTCTGAAGCATCTTAAAGGACATCAATATCACAAGTGCAAGCACATGCACGCGCATGTGAATGCACACGCATACACACACACACACACACTCTCTCTCTCTCTCTCTCTCTCTCTCTCTCTCTCTCTCTCTCACACACACACACACACACACACACACACACACACACACAAAAGCTAAGGCTATGCTTCTTATGTTCTACTAATAATACTATGTTCACCCTCACATTCCTAATGCATACCTTTCCAATGCACTTTATGTCATCACTCTTTGATGAGCTTCTAAAGCGAACAAGAGCTAGTGTATTCTGAAGGGTGAGCAAAATGCATGCTCCAATATGGCAGGAGTTCTTAGTACATGAAATAAGCAAAATGATGTAACAAATACTCTAATACAAACTTGGTTCTTTGTAGTGCATACAAAGAGACGACTGTGCCATCAAGATCACCTAGAACTCATGTGGCCTTATCTCCAAGCAACTTGCAGCACAACTCCTTGATTATTCCTCAATAATATATGTGCATAATCTACTCAAGTCCTATTAATCAAGAGAAACCAGTGTTGCATGTAAGCAAAGAAATTGAATTTTTTAATGATCCCTAGCAAGACTAGATATTGACAAACCACATGCCATCAAATCACCTATAACTTGCATTTTCCCTTCAATTACACAATATGGACCAAATTCATACTCTTTGCACAAGCACACCCACTTCAGAGTCGATCTCTTCCCAAGGCACTAGAAAGCCTGCCCCTCCTAAATGTGCATATGGAACCTTCTTATCCATCAACTCAACTTAGCAATCATAATAGGCACGTTCACAATTATCCCCAACAATGGTTTACCCACAATTTTGAGACTTGCACCTAAATTGGAGTCCCATAGCCTTACGTAGGTCATTTTCTCCATTTTAGTTCTTCACTTGAGCAAACAATTTGAAATTTCAAGAGAATCGAGGATGCATAGCACATTGTTATTCAAGCTAGTGCAGGCCTTGAAAAGTAGTCCTTAATAAGCAACCTACTATCTAATGTAGCTTTTTCAAATATCGACCTAGGTTGTACAATCTTGTCCAAAAAAAATTTAAGTGTCATCATGGAATCCTGGAATAAGATTATATTCGAAGGCACAAACCTCCAAACAATGAGCAAAACTCTGTAAAACGGTTCAATCAATTGCATTCTCAAAAACAAGTTACGGTCAACATATGATTTCTAGTTCTACAAACAACATCTTACTTAGATTAAAAGTAACTATAGCTCTCATTTAGGGAAAATTTGCTAATCGAATTGTTTCCCATGGAAGCTAGAGAATATTTAGCTCAAACATTTTAGCTTCATGATTCCATTGACAAAACTCTTTATTACAAAGAATCAACTCCATTTTACAACAAGATGGGACTTCCAAGGACAAACTAGCAATAGGGAACAAGTGCAGCATCTAATGTCAAGGGCTGTGGAATTTCATCTTGAAACCTTGATGTAATCAATGGCCTGCTTGCGAATTCCTATCATGCTGGCCTCAAGACCATCACCTGAAATCAAGTCAATAGTAAATATATGAATTCGACAACTTAAAAAGGTTGTGGAAAACCTAGGACATTACACTGAGATGCTAGTCACAAAGGCTTATTCCTTGATGGGAACTTTTATTTCCTCACTCAAAGCCCGCATATTTGCCAAACCTTGCAAGTGCATAGATTGAGTATTCATACCATCAGCATAGCTCTTTAGGTCAAACAAGAGATGTACTTTGGCGAGGTAAAATTCAGTGGATTCGGCCCAAAGATACCACTTTCTTGTGGTGTTGTATCATTCTCTTCAACATAAGTATCATGCATCTCATCCTCCTTGCTCGATGTTTTGTCATCGGTATCATCATCACCAATCTCAACATCGCTCTCTAGAATCCATTGCCATTGACTAAACAAGCACACATCACCAATTTGTTATCACAATATCACAATACATATATTATGAGCATGAGCGGAAGAGGAGTGAAATGCACCTTGATGCAGAGGCCATCGTTGGAGAAATGTGAAGATTTTCACTTCTCGGTCAAATGTGTTGTTGTAGTATGTGTCTTGTATCTTAACATGAGTCATTCCCTTGCTCGTCGCAGGGTATTTTTACTGGTTATACTGAGAGCAAAAAGGGTGCCCATAGTCCTTGATCAAATTTGCACACTTCGCAAGTAGGGTTTTTTTTTTTTGGGTTTACTACAAAAGCTGGGTTTACTTTTGGTCAAGAGGTCTGAATCTACAATTTTGAGAGGGACATCCTAGCTGCCACCAACACCATTCAATGGCAATGTGGGCCCACGAAAATTTAAATGCGGCCGTTCCACAAAGCCCGAGGTCATCGGCTAGTTGGGTTTACTAGCTTGACTAGGTTTACTATCCCCGAAATCACAGTATAACTCCCGAAAATCCACTCTTTTTGGACGTGATGGGTTTACTTATTGGGCACCGTTGATCCCATCTCTTTGGGGTCATAAAGACCCCATGGGAGATAGTCATGAGGGCGGCCCATACTCACATCCCCATTTGGTTATTAGGATGAAAGCTCACATTACCCAAAGGATTGTCGATAAAGATTGGCTTCATCTGGTTGATGATGCCAACTCTTGTATCGGTGAAGAGGCATACCCATGGGGAGGTAGCTAGCAAGTTTGGTACTTGGATTGCATATTGGAATTGTCATCCGTTGTAGGGGTTAGAAGCACTAATGGGGTTGCAAGATTTAGCGCACCAAGGAAAGCGACTTTGGAATTGCTTCTAGAAGAGTTTTGCTAGTGATTCAATGATCCTGGACCGCGGGGTGTTACCACCTTTTCTACAGCTAGCTTCCCATCCAAGGGTATGTACCACTTTTTCTTGGAATAAGGCCTGTTATGATAAGGAATTTCTTCATTTTCTCCCATAACAATTTTGATTTTTTTTCTTTTTCTCTTTTTTTTTCCTTTTTCCCTACTCTCAAGGGTGTTTTCACCTTTTCTCGAAGAATAAGTTGGCATGACAGGGATCAAGGTCATTTTCTCCCATGACCAATATATCCTTTTTTTTCCAAAAATAAGAATGGTTGGAGTACCATGTATCAGAACCAACCTCACCACCTCTGTTGGATCATACAGAAAGGGAGCAAGGTTGGGGTGGAAGGTGGTTGTGAGGGGCGAAAAGAACAAGGCCACATCATCAAAATAAGCAAGAGGGCTATCAGGAGCAATATGCAAAGCCTTACTAATTTATGCACAAGGAATAAAGGGGCTATCAATGGTAATTGTTAGGATCCCTAAGGAGGGTAATACTTCTTGAGACCGTAGCCATTAATTAGGAAGGGATCAACAGAGGCATCAATTGTCTGCACTTGGACACAGCCATTAGAGTTGACAGCCAATACCTTATAGGGGCCCATCCATCATTGTTGAAGCTTGCCTAGAAACTTGTTGAATCTTGAATCATAAGCAAGGACTAAGTCACCTTTCTTAAACTCATTCTGCTTAATGAAGCTTTGTGTGGCTTCCATGCATTGTAGCTCCATCCTGTGAGTCTCATCTAGACATTCCAAGTGCAAGAGACAGCACTGCAAGGACTCGTAATCTCCCAAGTGCTCTTTGATAGCTACACACAGAGAGGGCAACTCCAGTTCAACAAGAAAGACGGCCTCTATGCCATACACTAGCTAGAAAGACCCTATAGCAGCCTTATAGGAGGTTCTACATGTCTAGAGGGCCTCTGTAAGTCAATCATCCCAATCGCGATGATGTGTAGTAATCGTCCTTATTAAATCAAGTAGCTGAAAATTTTTGAGTGTTTATTTTTTGTTATCTTTAGAATTTTTGTGTGTGTGTGTGCGTGCGTATTTGTATTGATATGCTTTGTAGAAATTGTGGAGATAATTATTTAAGATAAATTACACACAAAAGATGCAATGATATAGTCCAATGTTATCACTAAAAGACAAGACTGAGATCAATATCGCAATGTATGAGAGCTCAAAGATAGTATTATGATGGTGAAACTATGTATTCTTCTATTTCTATTTTAATTTTCATGTTTAAAGAGCCACAAGGCTCACTTCTTACTTACTTTGAAGTAGGCTTGAGCAACTAGCTTACTAGCACATGTACACCATAACTTGTGAAATTTAGGCAATGCTAAAATGTGTTAAAACTTTCTAGGATCGCTTTCTTTTTAATGAAAGCTAGGAAGTTTTGGGATCTTATATTTTATGGGGTTGTTTTAATGAGCTGATCAAGTTTAGAATGCATGGATAGTAAGGCATGGACTTGCAATGGCGGATCTTGTACAGCCTTATCAATTCCTTCATAATCTTGTTAAGGAAGTGAGTACCTCTGTCACTTACAAGCTCTAGGGGCTGCCAAAATGGGTGATGATGTTATCATACAAGAACATGGCCATGCTATTGTCATCATTCCGCTTCAGAGCTTTAGCTTCACAACACTTTGTCATGTAGTTAGTACAGACCAAAATGTATCTATTATACTTCCTTCTGGTTGGCATATCAATGGGGCCAACAAAGTCGATTCCCGACTTTTCAAATGGCTTTAGGCAAAGAATGAGCTGTAGTGGCATAGCACTAGATTTGGTAGACTTTCCCATTCATTGACAAGCATCACAATGTTTGCAATAGTCATAGGCATCCTTATGGAGGGTCAACCACCAATATCCTGCAAGCAAGGCCTTTTTGGCTGCCGCTTCTCCTACAAAGTGTCCTTCATAGGGCTCGTCATGGCATGCTTTCAAAATGATACCAATCTTATCTCCTATTATACATCTTCACAGTACTTCATCTTTGTCTTTCTTATATATAGAGTGCAACCTAAGAAGGTTTAGGGGGCTGATTCTAAGAGAAGCTTCTTCTTCTCACTGACTGGAGATACCAGGGGGATATTGTTGAGTTGCCAAGAGGTTGGCTATGTCTACATACCATGCGGTTATAATTTTGACTAGAAAAAGAGAAGCACCGAGGAGGTCTCGGTCATCTTGCTCATCTTCATCACTATAAGGGATCCATGATAAATGATCAGCTAGGACATGGAAGCGACCAGGTTTGGTGATTACCTCAAAGTCAAACTCTTAAAACAGAAGGAGCCATCTCATCATTCTTCCCTTCACATCTGCTTTGTTCATCAGGAAGGATGGGGCCTCATGATCCATATAGAATTTTAAGTGCATCGATAGCAAGTAGTGTCGGAATTTCTCTAAGGCGAACACCATTGCCAAACACTCGAGCTCCATCATTGTATAGTTTCTTTCTCGATCTATTACTTTTTGGATTACATAATAGATGGATCAATCTAACTTTCAGGAGCCTTTTTGGCATAAAAATGATTCTAAGCCTTCATCAAATGCATCAATTTGCACATGGAGCTCCTCTGTTCAATTAGGAGATTGTAGGATGGGTGCTTCAATTAGACATTTTAGGGTGTTGAATGCTTCCTCACAATCGACGGTCCACGTGAACTCTACATATTTTCTCAAGAGCTTATGCAGGGGAGCAGTCTTTCTTACAAAGTGCACAATGAATCTTCCCCCACATGGCCAAGGAATCCCCTTAACTGTTTGAGGTTGGTTAGTGCTTTTAAAGCTGCAATCTTCTCAATCTTGGCAGGGTCTATTGCTAACCCTTGTGCAAAGACAATGTGGCCTAGAAGAACTCCCAAAGAGACTTCAAAGATGCATTTGTCGGGGTTGAGAGAGATCCCATACTCTCAAGATCTGCCAAAGCACTGCTTTAGGTATCCCCAATGTTCATGGATTAGGCTACATACAAAGGAGTCATCTAGGTACACCTCATTGAAGTCATGCAGATGGTTTTAGAAGCCACCTAGGTACACCTCAATGAAGTCATGCATATGGTTTTGGAATGCACTCATCATAACTCATTGGAAGGTAGCAGGAGCACTTCAAAGCCCAAACGACATCACTCTCTAAGAATAGGTTTCCCATTTTATTGTAAAGGTGGTTTTGGATTGATCTTCTTTTGTGATCTAGACTTGATTGTACCACTAAATCCATCCAAGAGGGAATAGAGCTCATGGCCAACTACTATGTCTAACAATTGGTTTGTGAAAGAGATAGGGAAATGATCCTTCTTTGTTTTGGAATTTAACTTTTGAAAGTCCACACAGTGGATGGGTGAAACCTATCCTCACTATTGGCCATTGGAGAAATAAACTCAGCTTCAAGGAGCTTCAACAATCCGGCTTTCACAAGGGTGGAGTAACTTGGATTCATGCATCTCTGTCTTTGCCTCATAGGCTTGGCATCAGGCTCTAGGTCGATATGATGTTGGCACACCATGGGATCAATTCCCTTCATATATTTGTAGGACCATGCAAACACGTCCAAGTTCTCTTTCAAAAGGTCATGCAAGATCAACAGCTCCTCTTTCGAGAAGAGAACACCCACATTCAGGTGTCATTCAGTACAATCAGCATCCACAAATGTTAATTGCTTTTCATCTTCCATTTCACAGATGAAGGTCCCATAGACTGCTTCTGGGTATAGATCCAACTTCTTTAAGGGAGTAGTCTCCTCTTTTGATGCTCCACTAGAATCGACTTCCTCTTTCAATGAGGACTCTACTTACTCCTTGGAATGCTCAAAGTATATCAAGGCTATGTCAAATCTGATGGAAGGGTTATTTATCTCTTGACTCAAGGACTCATCTTCTAAGAATGCCTCTAGGAACATCACACAATAGGACCCTTCAGAGTTTTGTTTGGGCTGCAAGACTGGTAGTTATTGGCATAGTGCATCATCGCCATCCTCTCTTAAGAAGGGTGACTTCAAGGACAAGAGCCACTACTAAAGGAAGGTTTATTTTGCTTAATCCATTTATTATGAAGGTTTTGCATATGATGCAACTCATTAGCCAGTCCAAAGGGTACTAGAGTCATTCTGTTTAACAGCATGGGGTCTTCTTCTTCTACAGCCTCTAGAACTTCTTCCTTATTTGTGCCTTCTGTGAGTAGGATAGATTCTTCCAATTCATGTCTATAGTTTTCTTCTTCATTGACAACTTCATCCTCTTCAGACTTTGTCTCAACCTCTGTAGGGGCTTTGTAAGAGAAGAACAAATCCTATGTAGGGGCTTTGTAAGAGAAGAACAGATCCTATGTAGGGGCTTTGTAAGAGAAGAACAGTTCCTATGTAGGGGCTTTGTAAGAGAAGAACAGATCCTTTGTTGTATCCTCTACTTCTACTTCTACGTCTATCTCTATTTTTGTTTCTGTCTTTGCTACGGTCTCTATCTCTATCTCTGGCTCTCTGTCTCTATCTCTTTCTCTACTACAGCCATGTAATAGGGAGAACAATACATCCATGCTTCTATCTCGTTGTCAAATGTGACTTCAAAAGTCAATTCGGATTCAAGCAAGAGGTATTCACCCATTGACAAAGACTTTGCTTCTTTTAGGAGTTGTCTTACAATGTCCAATTGTCAGGGACTACGTCTCTGTTTTCTTGGGAAAGATATGTTTGACGGCTTCTTCGTCTCCTAATGTGCCATCTATTATTTCGTTGGAAGAGTCTATTAAGACTTCAATGGAAGTGGATCCATTGCTTTTTTGTGATCCATACAACTTTAGCACCACTTTTTTGGGTCCTCTACCGAGGCTTAGGGTTCCTTTGAACCAATCTATCAGTGCCCTCGCTTCAAAAGGCCATGGTCTTTCTAGCAACAACACAGGACATGAGGTCCTGTAGGAATTAGATTTTACCACCAGATAGGTCAACCAATAATCTCTTCCTGCGAGGGGAGTCTTTACATATGGAGAATACCAAAGGCTTAATTCTGCTTTGATGTGCCGATCTAATAAGCCACTGTGTAGGCTGCATTCCTTGCAAGCCTAGATCCTTCATTGTCACATCTGTCATTATGTTCATTGATAAACCTCCATCAATCCATGCGTCCATTATAAAGCATCCTTCAATCCACACACACCAATTTCTGGGGTACGAGGATCCAAGAAGGCATTAGCCACATCCACTTCTTTCACAAGCTATGGGGCTTTGTTGGACTTAGTTGCTATTGAGAGGGAGCAATCCTTATGCCTCTTCTTGTCAGTATGCTTTTGAATTTCTTTTGACATCTAGGAGACAACATCTGTAATTGTTGAAATTCTAGGTTTGGTTTGAAGGTATCTAGGTCTTTAACCAAGTCATATTCTTTGATAAGGTCCATGAGCTTTTCTAATCGGCTAGGGAATGGGGCAACCCCCACTTTTATCTTTCCTCTTTCCTCTAGAGGCAGCAACATTTGCACTTTCTCTACTACTGAAGGTACTTCATCATGCTCCATCTCTTGGATCTATGATCATGCCTTTGTAACTATCTTTGTAGCTCTTTGTGGCACTACAGTGCTCTGTATGACATTATTATGCTTTGCACCATTCTATTTCTCCTTGGGAAGGTTGAACTTTACCGTTTTGGCAAAGGGAATGTTCTCTTTTGGAACTATGGGTTCTCCTTTCTTTAGCATGCGTTATTGCGGCATCTTCCAATTTCACCAAGTTGGAGGCAGGTTCTTGGGTCTTCTGTTGGATATCAAGGGTAGCTTTTACAAGAGCTGGACTTGGATAGCCTTTTATAGTATAGCCTTCTCCTTTGCATCGACTACATAAGGGTTTGTAGTTCATAGACCTTCTAGGGTTTGGACAATTTGGTGAGATATGTCACTTTTCTTCGTATTTGTAATACTTGACTTCTGATCTCTAGCCAACTACCAGACTGTCGTCCTCTGTAACTATGAGAGGGAAACCTCCTCAGGCTAAAATTAGGATCGAACTCTCTAGGCTTGGGTTTGATATCCCAAGTTGTCATCTTGGATTCCAACAAGTTGAATCTTACTTCATGTTTCTTCATTCTTTTATGCATCTCCTTCAGAGAGCAAAGATCTTATGTATGGTTCTTCCTTAAACAATACGAACAAAAAGCTCTAGGGATGGTTGGTTTTCAAGTACATTTAGTAGCTAAATTTCTCGCTTGATGACACTTTCCGCACCATGTATCGCATCATATCTCTTCCACCTCCTACAGGACTGGATATGTTGGCAGTATTCACCTTCAGCGTCTGCAGCTGTTCTATAATCACATTCATCAACAGTAGGATTTTGGGAAGCCTCTGTAATCACTATATAGATTGGTTGGGTTGATCCAGAGGGTCTACTGTTTTGATTTTGATTCAAAGCTCCTGTTGAGACTGGGGGTTGTTGGTTCCAATTGATAGGATTCCACTGTTGTTGTTGAGTCACCATTGGGGGAACTTTTTGAGGCCACTTTTACTGTGGTTAAACAATCATTTGAGGTACTATCATATGCAACCATTGTGGATTTGGTGCGTTGTACTCCGGCACTGTTTACATCTGAGGGTAGGGAAAGGGAACTGTCCTTAGGACTGCATTTGGTGGGTATGCTATTCCTAGCATGGGAGGAGGTAGGATTCCTCTTCATGAGATCATCGTCGATAGCCTTACTTCGACTTCATCATATAGTCTTGCACCTTCCACTACGGCTTGTAGGTTGATTGGTCTTCTTAATTCCACAAACTTAAAAACTTTTGGTTGTAGGTCTCTAAGTAAAACTCCCTTCTAGATGCCTTCATCCAAGTGATGGTTGGTCTATCTCTTTAGTATGGATTCCATTTTAGAGACATATGCTTCTACCCGTTCACAAGAGGACTGACTTTAAGTTCATGAACTCCTCTCGCATTTGCTTTTCAAAACCTTCCCACCTGAATTTAGTGAGAAAGGTCAACTTCAAGTCGTCCCATGTGCCAAAAGTTCTTGCTACTTGTCTCTCGTAACACTAAAACGCCATGCCTTTCAAAGTGATAGGGAATATTACCAACCAATATTTGGGGGTTTTGGCATTGTTACCTACACATGCTACCATAAACTTTGCTACATGAAGATTAGGGTCTTCATTGTACTCTCCCTTAAAGATGGGCAACGAGACTACATTCACTTGCCTACCATCAATATTTCCAAGATGGATCTAACTAGGAAGGGGACCTTGAGTAGCTATGGGGACTTCTATAAAGAGTGCTGCTAGGGTATCAAAGGAGGCTTTTGCTGCTAGAGCTCGTTCTCAGCTTTGATTTTTGCCTTATCTATTTTCATGTACCTTTGGATTCATTTTAGTGCTTGCCTCTTAGTCATGTCATTCATCAAGGAGTTAGCTCCACCCAGTTTGTCTGTACCCAACTGAACAAAATCAAAAGGGCTTCAGTCTCTAGAAGACTCTCTTACCAATATTTCTTCTACTTCCTTCTCTTTAACATCTCTGAATTCAACTTTCATTTCACTACAGAGGGGAAAATATTCAGTTCTAAAGGTATCAAAACTCATTCTTCTTAGCATCATTATGGTGTCATTATCATAGTAATGCCATAATGAGGCCATGCACTGAGATGATAATCACTCATGGGACATGGCTATGCAATTGGAGTTTGACTCCTTATAGACTAACCACATGTAGGATTTTGTTCCTTTGACTAGTGGCAAGAAGACATTGCTATGCAAATGGATATACAAGCTAAAAAGTTTCGTTGGATGCACCAAGCCTGCTTATAAGGCTAGATTGGTAGCTAAGGGTTTCAAGTAAGAATATGGTGTTGACTTTAATGAATTCTTTTCTCATGTGGTCAAAATGATGACCCTATGCTTGGTACTAGTATTGGTTACTCATCTAGACCTTTATCAAATGGAAGTAAAGACAGTTTTTTTACACAGGGACTTACATGATGAGATCTATATGTAGTAGCCTAAGGGCTTTGAAGAAAAAGGCAGTGAACACCTAGTATATGAGTTAAGAAAGAGCCTTCGTGGCCTTAAGAAAGCACTTAGGGAATGGTACTGTAAGTTTGATATTTTTATGCATACACATGGATATAGCCATAGTGTTATGGATATGTGTTTATACACAAAGAAGGCTTGTGATGGCAACCTTATAATTTTGTTCCTCCATGTGGATGATATGCTTATTACTGGGAGAGCTCATGATGAGTTGGATACCTTGAAAACTTAGCTCAAGAAGAGCTTTGAGATGAAAAACATGGGAGAGGCCTTGCATATTCTTAGGATGTGCATTATGTGCAATCGCTCTAAGAGGCTCCTTTATCTATCACAAAAGGTGTATATCCAAAAAGTCCTTGAGCGGTTTCATATGCAAGATGGTAAGCCTATTGGTTGTCCTCTGCCTTCTCATATGAAAGTTGGTTAGACCAATTGTTTGTAGTTTGATGAGCAAACAATCAAGATGGCTAAGATTCCTTATGCATCCCCCATGGATAATTTGATGTATGCTATGATAGCCACTCGTCTTGAGATAGCATTTGCAGTGGGAGTTGTGGCACACTATATGGCTACACCTAGCACACAACATTGAAATGCCATCAAGGGTATCATGAGGTACCTGAAGGGCACAACAACTATGCGCATATATTATGGTAGCTAGGATATAGAAGTCATGGGATACACTGACTCTAATTATGTAGGACGTGCAGACAATAGGAAGTCCATCTCTAGCTATGTCTTCACCTTTGCTAGAGGTGCTATTTCTTGGATGTCCAAGATGCAAAAATGCACAACCCTCTCTACTATTGAGACTAAGTATGTTGCAGCCCCCACTGAGGCTTGCAAGGATGCTCTCTAATTAGGTCATCGACCTTGGTATTACTAATGCGGTCCCTACACTACATTCGAATTCTATGAGTGCTATCTAGTTAGCTAGGGATTTGATTTGAGGACATGTTTGTTGACCTTCTCAAGATCTCAATTGACCAAATCTTGGAGATCTACTCACGTAAAGTCTCTTAGCAAAGCATTTTGTTTTCCTTAAGGAAGTTGATGGGTGTTGGATGAGATGACATCTTTCCTCATCCTGTTATACTTATATACATTTGTACTTTATCACTTTTTTCTTATTCTCTCCTTACTAGGGACACATTCGCCTTTAAGTGGAAGGTTGTCGGGGGTAAAGATGCTTGTGTCTAGCCACCCATGTACTATTACACTAACAATACCTGCACACCTGTACACTGCAGGTGCCCGCCATTTTCACTTCATTCTTTATTTTTTCAATGGCATTTGAATAAAGGGAAGGTCGCCGGTCACACATTGTGACTGCTAGGGTTTCCACATATTCTCTCTTTCTCTCTCTCTCTCTCTCTCTCTCTCTCCACCATAGCTCTTACTTCCACTCACATGCTTCCAATCCAAACTCACTTCCTTCAAGCCTAGATAAAACTAGACATGAAAGCCAAAGAAAATAAAAAGAGAAACCAAAAACCAAAAAGAAAGTGAATGTGAAAGAAAGAGAAAGAAACCAAAAACCAAGAAAAAAAGGTAGGCTAAAGCCAAGATAATAAATGAGAAAGACAATGCTTCCAAAATCCCATGAGCTACATAAGTATCCAAGGATGAAGCAAACCATGCATTTGACCCAAGGCCATATTCCATTCAATCATATAAAGAGAGCAAACAAATATACTTCAACCTTAAAGCTGCAAGTCACTCTCTTAACCCCAAAGTAGTCATCCCAACCAAATCAGATCAAGGAAGGAAACAAATATGTTTCAACAATGAAGTGGTTGTCTGCTCCTTTGAACATAAAAAGGTGAACCCTTGTGTGCTTGAAATGATGGAGTCAAAGGGATGATGATGAAGCCTAAAAAAAAGGAGAGCATGAGGGATGCTTGTAATATGGTCTAACCAAGGTAACTTAATAGAAGGGAACCTTGATAGTTGAGCCTTGGAGAACCCTTCAAGTACTCTTTTAACTAAGGTTATTGAGTCTCATGGAAGGGAACCTTGATAAATGAGCCTCGGAGAACTCTCCAACTCGCTCTTAAGGTGAATAACTTGGGTTATGGAACCTATTGGGACTATACTCAGTGCTAGTAAAGATTGAAAGGCTTTCAAGATGCAAGTAGTGCAAGGCAATGCCATTATGACACCACGGATCCATGACACTCTAAGTACTTTAAACATGGGTGTCATTCTAAATACCAACTTGATACCTCTACTTCTGATGTCAAGAATCTAGTCTAAATGTGCTAACTTAGTCCTTACCCCCCAAATAGCATGGAAGGTGCTATGCAATGGAGTCGCACCTTCCATGCAAGGAGGCTAGTTACACTAGCTAATTAATCTAAATTCAAGGCAACAAAGAAAGATCTAACAAAGAGGCCAAGGAAAACAACCCAAGTACTTGACTTGGTGATGAGGGCAAAGCATGTTGATAAATGACCCACGAGACCCAAGTCTCCAAGTCCCATGATGAAGGCTGATTTAAAGGAGGAATTGCACTAGTAGTAACTCAATGGATTGCCTCACTTAAGATGTGGCACAACATGGAGACAACTAAGCCGATGCGCCTTAACCCAAACAATGTGACAACTTGGGATTGCATCTATAAGGCTTCGCATATAAAGGCATAGAAGCCAAGCTAAGTAAAGTTAGAATTTTGAACCCTTTATTAAAATGTAATTGAGTTGAGGGTGGATGGAATGAAAATGAATATAAGAAATTAGTCTAGATGGGTAGGTACTGACTAGTTTGATAAGAAAAGCTATGTTAAGACTCCCAAGTAATAGTGCAATGGACACTAGCTAGCTTGATAAGAGAAACTCTATTAAGACTGTACAAACGAGTCCACTTAGGCACTGCATAGCTTGATAGAATAAGTTGTGTTAAGACACTAGAATGAGTCAAAGGTGAATGAGCCTTACATTATTGACGACGACAACAATCCATTGTGTAGGGGTAAATGTGGGATCCCCTTTTTCCCATTTGTGGCTTTGTAGGTGTGCCTTGGCATTAGAACCAAATGCACTTACATAAGGAGTAATAGTGAGTCAAGAATAGCTTGATGTGCATTCTACATGTGATTTCCTATGCTTAGTGGTGAATCTTTAAATGTGCGATAACACGAGGGCGTAGTCCTGAGATTCCTTATGACTATTTTATGAATACAAAGATTCCTCATCGATACACTTTGTATGTCTGTCCATCGTGCCATTTTTGTACCTTTTGACAAAATTCGACTTTGAAAGTCTTGTGAAGATTAGTACCGAAAGGGGGGGCGGGGGAGTGGCAAGACTATGAGCTAATTTGGCGTTATGTTAGCTATGTATCGCTAGCAGAATGCTGTATGGATGTTTCTTGAAGCGCTCATTAGTTTTGTGCGCGCGTGTCGCGATCGATCGACCGATGGGGCAGCTGTTCAAGGAGTATCTGACGGGCGACCGCATCTACTGCTGTCGCAATTGCAAGGCGCATGCTGCGACGCATGACCAGATTTACGCCAAGACATTCCAGGGCCGCTTCGGCAAGGCTTACCTCTTCAATAACGTGTTCGTTCCCTCTTTCCCTCTCACTTCGTCTGTCTTCTCTTCTGTCACGTTCATTTGGTTTGTTAATGAGAGAAGCGTATGAGACTGTTGCTGGCGTCTCAGTTTTCCGCGGAAATGCACGATGTTAGGATTTTGATGTGGAGCTCCTACATAAGCTGTTGGATGAAATCGGTTGCATTAGTTTCGGATAGGCGGGCGTGCGTGTGCGTGTTGGATGAAAGCTGTTGGACTAAACCTGTAGGTTTCATGTAGGTAGGGCGACCGCAGGCTTCTGTGCGCGTGCTCGCTTGCAATATGAGTTAATCAGGAAGTACTGACGAGCTCAGCACAAGACGCGGCACTTTTGAGTGTTGCATTCGGTTTGTGCATTTGAGAAACTGGAAATATGCATTGCCTTACGTCCTTTTATGCCCTATCACCTCTGTCATAGATGATACAGATGATACTACATTGATGACCGAAATAGGCTCTGCATCCCTCCCCGCAGGAACATGAGGGCACTTGCAGTGTACCATGCGAGCAGGGCAAGGAAGCTAACACAATTTTTTTTTTCACTAGCCTAGATAGACATAGTTTACTACTAATCACACTTAAGATCATTAATTGTTAGAGTCCAATGCATTGACAAGCATGGCAATTGCTGCAAATAAAGCAGATTGTGATGAGATTGAGGAAGTATAGAGAGAGTGAATAATTCATTTGATCTTAGAAGAGAAGGGCTTGTGCGAAAAGTCATTGGAGAGGATGTAGAAGCAAATGGAGGAAGACGTGATGAGGTATTGCAAAAGAGAGTATTTGACATATGTGTGGATACATGCAAGTCCTAGAGACCGACCAGATAAGGGAATCTAAAAGGGAGGGTGGAATATTCATGGCTAGATCTATGAGTCAAGGAACTTTGCTAATGCCATAAGACTCAAGGGGGAGTTGATGAGCATAAAGATGAAGAGTAGGGACAAGGTTGTTGAGCTAAAACTTAAATAGCCCCAAAAATGCTTATTTAATGTAAAACCCTAAAACGGGACATGGTTTAAGAGAGTTTTTGTGAAACACTAATTTGGGAGGGTCCATCCTCATCTATGAATAGACAGGCTACCCCCATTCAGTCCTTATCTCTTGTGCAGATTTTTAGTCATCAATCTTTCTCTACATGTTGTGATTGTTAGACATCACTCCTACAGGTACTCTACCTTTTGGCAACTATTTCTCTTGCTGTCATCTCCCACTTGATGTCACTCCCATTGTTGCATTTGACACTCCCACAGTCACTGCTAATCTCTAGAAGGTCTCTGGCAGCTTGCATTTGGTTTCTATTAGTTAGGGGATAGGTGCTTCTTCATTAGGTGGTTACTCCATTGTTGCGTTTGCAGTTTTTGGTTGCCGGTTGACATCATCACCCCCTCTATTGCTTGCGTTTGTAGCTTTTGGTTGCCAATTGCCTCCTATAGCATCATCCCTGTTGTCTCTAGCTTCTCCATCCTACACTGGGATTTGCGTTTGATAGTTTTCCTCACTCCAACACTTCGACTGGTGGTCACAGGACTTGGGATCTGTCTTCGGTGGATGTCACTCTTTCATCAGCAGAGTCATGCTAGTGAGTCTATGCAATGGTTGCCACATCCTTAGATTATCTCCATCTTCACATCCTTAGGCCTTTAGGCTATTAAATTGGGCCCATAGGACTTTGTCCTTAGATTTTTATTCTTAAGTCTTCTGTTGCATTTACTTACCCACACAGAGACATTTGCATCATTGCATTGTTCCTTCAAGTAGCTTTTTCTTTTACTTTTTTCTTTTTTTTGAGTATGTCACTAGTGACTTTTGTGCTTGCAGATCTTTCTCTCGTTTGCCAGCTTTTGTTTTCATTGTAGGGCTAACTTGTAATTTGCACCAATCCTATCTAGGCTGGAGACTTGGGATGCACGTTGTTTCATTCATGGTTTCATCATCCCAGGAGTTTTGTTCTCCTACTAGTATGGAGATTTTCCCTCTTGAGGCAGATCGTGTAGCATCTCTCTTGATAGTGACTTCTATCTTGTTCTTCCAATTGGGATGGTTTCTCATATCATGGTTCTTGGCACAACTTGAAGACCAACATCCGTCTCCTCTTCCTCCTTCAGCATCGACATCCAATGTTGAGAGCGAACTGCTACACTTCTTGATATACTAGAGGTTTCGGCACTTGTCTTTGACATTGGCCTTTCTTCCCCTGTTGTTTCTCCTCCTTTTGCATTGCATGATTTCATCATCTTTGTAAAGGGTGCTTGCGCAAGTGAACAATTTTTCTATGAGAAACACTGTCCAAGTGGCACCTATTGCATGAGGATTTCATAGTACGTAGCATACTCATTGTGCAAAGCATTACTTGACGGATCTTAAGCTGTTTCCATTGGCGGTTTGTAAACCACACCACCATTACTTCATCACCCTTTCCTCGTCATCGATATCCTCGAGTGGATGGGTAGCTTGTTTGTTTTGTGATGGGTTGGACCTAACCATCCCTTCTCCTTTTCCTATACGGTATAGTTACTTAATCGACCACAAACCATCTCTCAAAACACATTTAAAAAAAAAGAGAAAAAGTTTCTTGTGATTCCATGCGCCTCTGGAGAACTTGATAGGCCATTGGGCAGCTGACGAGCACCCATCATTTGATACCTTGTCCTCTCTCGGGTGACTACTTGGACTCCCTTGGTAAGATAACCATTGTCTCTATAGTCTTGGTAGGCCACTGGGTAGTCAGCATGCACCCTTTGTCTAATGCCTTGGTTACTTTGGGGTGGGACGCCTTGGGCAAAATTGGGTCGGCCTTCCTTTCTAGCTTTGTTTTGGGCTTGAGAGGGGTGTTGAGCTAAAAAATCCATTATATGCTGATTAGTTTCTTAAACAACCCTAGAATATGCTTGCTTAATGCAAAACCCTAAAATGGGACGTGGTTCGAGAGAGTTTCTGTGAGACCCTAATCTGGGAGGGTCAATCATCATCTATAAATAGACAGACTGCCCCTATTCAATCCTTATCTGTTGTGCAGATTTTTAGCCACCATCAGTCTTCCTCCACGTGGCTGTCCAACCTTCGCGATTGCTGCCATCACTCCTCCAGGTGCTCTAGCTTCTGGTGATTGCTTCTCCTACTACCATCTCTTGCTGCTATCTCCTGCATGGTGTCACTCCCACTGCTGCGTTTGACACCTCACAACTATCACCAACCTCCAGAATTTCTCCAGCAACTTAAGTTTGATCTCCATCAGTTAGACGACAGGTGCTCCTTCATTAGGCAGCTGCCTCATTGCTGCCTTTGCAGTTTTTGGCTACCACTTGACAATATCACCCTCTCTAGTGTTTGCATTTGCAGCTTTTGGTTGCCGCTGAGTGTTGGTTATCGTGGTAGTATTGAACTATCGACTTTTGCTTTAGTATGGATTCCATTGTTCATTCATGAGTTCCCTTTGAGCTGATTTGTCCTTTCTTGCTCATTGTTCATTGTGTTGTGTATCGTGCCTTGTGTTTATTGCTTTTGCTTTTGTTGTGCACTCTCGCGCGGTTGTAAGTGATAATAGTTTGGGATTGGCGACAACATTTTGGAGTCTTTGAGCAACAAGCAACCTAATCTACAACATCCTGATCAGCATGTGAATGCTATTTGGGCCTCTTTTAATGATAGATTAAAGAAATTTCTCTCTCCTTGGCCATTCTCATTTTCCCCACATTCCCTTGGCCATTCTTAGTGTTTCAAGGTGTTAGCAACACCATCAAACTTTGGTGGTAGCTTATAGAGAAGAGTCCCCACAAGAGGGGCTTTGGGAATGGCGAATTGTAATTGTGACAATCCTGGGAGTTGTATCTGTGTCACTCAAAGTAGAAATGATTGAATTGTCTTAATCAGACACTTCAACTTGATAGTTTGATCTTTCAAACTTAATCACAATTAGCATGGTTGATGGAGCCGCATACATAAATTATAACTTCTCCCACACCTTTGGAGATGTCTTGCAGGAGGTGACTGTTGGTAAAACTTTCTTGGAGATGCAACAGAGAAGAGCTGAATATGCACATGTATTGTCATTGTCCCAAGCAAGGATCACTTCTCAATAGTTCTCGATTAGGCGGAAGAGGAGAGGGCATTTAGGGATGCAAGGCCAATGGTAAAATTCCAAAGTTGCTTCCGCACAAACTAATCTTTCATAACAACACTCTAGGTGAGATGGTCAAGTCCCTTGAGCTTATCATCAATGTTGCAACAGGGAGGAGCCATTTAGATGAGATGTGGAGAAGATAAGAAGAGATATGATAGAGGCACTTTGGATGAATAGTCCAACACCAATAGCTCAGCAATTCAAGCAAACAATTTAGAAAACAGAGAGGTAGGAAAATATATGAATAGTGTAGTGACAAAAGCATAACAATCGACATGTGATCCTTCATCTAAATGTATCTGGATTAGGCTGAATATGCAAAACGCAAAGATTGCTAGAGATTAAAGTTGGAGTAAAAATTGAAATTGACTACAATGTCATAAGGACATGAAATTTTGATGCTTTGTCTAGCATTTGATTAAGAGCTGATTAAATGTGCAAATGTGACTTGCATATGTGAGGTGCAGGTTAGCTATTTCACAATGTGGGACCTAGGACCCCGAGATATCAGTTGTGGTGCCAAAGGCAACAGTTGTAACAAGTTGTACTTGACAGGTACTACGTGGTACCTGGTGTCAAATATTGGTCCAGATCACTTTATTAGCCATAAGTGTTAGTGGTGACACTAGGGGCTTGATATTAATTAATTAATTAGTGCAAGTCTAGGGGCTACAGAGTGCTCATAAATACTTGGTGTAAAGAAATGCTTGACTACAAAATACAAACACAATTATATGACAAATGCACAGAATGATAAAGAAACACAATTAAGGTTATGGTGAACACAAAAGATAAAAAAAATCCGAATAATGAATGAAACAATGCTCGGTGCAGCAAATACACTATGCTAGGTGAAATATTGCCCCATGAACTCCCATGTTTCTAGAATTGAGGCAGAGAATATGAGTAGAAGAGAGTGTCATACTTTCACAGATCGAAATGTTGTCAAAATGTTGCCGGCAGCCTCTAAGATATTTGGCAGCAGTAAATGCAGCCTTGTGATGGCCAAATCATGTGTAGACAGAGTAAAAGGAGAGCAAATGCAGGAAACATTGATGATGTGGCAGTTGGATGATGCAATAAAATTGGTCAATGCAGTAATTTGGATGACGTGGCAAGCCAACCATCTTAAGGAATAGCAAAGCATAGCAGATTGATGATGTGGCAGTGTAGGTGGCTCTAGGAATAGCAAAACACAGGTTTAGGCTGGCCATAGAGGCTGCAAATGCAGATGGCAGCCACATGGCATTAGGCGGCAGCTGATTAGGGTGCAAACAGTAGTCGCTTGGCTAGACAACATGTTGGAAGATTGGAAATGGTCACAAACAATAGTAAATAGGCTGCACAGCAGGCGCTTGATGATAGGAAGCAGGGGGCAGCAGCAGCTATCCTCCATGAACAGGGTGTGGACAGTAGAGAGAAGGTACCCGCAAGTTGCAAAGACGAGATTAAGCAGACGACAAGCCACGTGATAGTTGGCGGCAGCTGATTAGGGTGCAAACAGCAGTTGCTTGGCTGGATAGCAAGTTGGAAGGTTGGAAACAGTCACGAACAATAGCAGATAGGTTGGACAGCAAGCGCCTAATGATAGGAAGTAGGGGGTAGCAGCTCAATTTGAGATATCCTCTACGAATGGGTGTGGACAGCAAAGAGAAGGCACGTGCAAGCTGAAAAAATGAGATTAAGGCTGAATGGTGGGTAGCCTATCTGTTTGTAGATGGTTGGTTGCTCCTAAATTAGGGTTTGGCTTATGGGACATAGACACTCTCTAGAAACAATTTCTTATCAATGAAAGTTTGATAATCTAATTGATTAAGCTTGTTTTGGGGTTGCTAATGTGGCTAATTAGCATATAATGCATATTTAACTCCATACCCCTCTCAAGTCTAAAATTGGAACCATAAAGGGACTGTATTGTCCAAAACCCATGTTTTTCTTTTCCCCAAAGGCATCCCATCCCAAAGCAGCCAGGGTATCGGACAAAAGTGTACGTCGATTGCCCAATGGCCTACCAAGATTATAGAGGTGATGGTTATCTTACCAAGGGAGGGCAAGTGATCACCCTAGAGAGGCCAAGGCATTTGTCAAAGGGTGCTCGTCAATTGCCGAGTGGCCTACTAGGACCTACAAAGGGAGATGGATTCATAGTGGATCCTTTTTTTGGTTTTGGGGGGTTGGGGAGGAAGGAGGTTGTTAACCTTTGATTTGATTTAGCATAAGTGTAGGTTTTCAATCGGTGTTCATTTTATTGAGTAATTTGTGCTCCTAGGGGAGAATAAAGGGATGGTCGGACCCAACACATACAAAACGGACAAGCTATCTTGACTACCATTAGGTGTGGTTATTCTCATGCAAAATGCTATGCAATGGTGCCACTTGGACAATGTCCTTGCTTGGGAATTGTTCACTTGCACAAGCGCTCTTTTATAATCATAGTTATTTGAAGAATGCGCTAATGATACAATGTACAAATAATGAATGTTTGTGAAGCAATAATGAATCAAAATCCTGTCACCCTCAAGAGAAGAAGGCCACCCTCTCTCAATGTGGAAGTGAAAACCAAAGGGAATCCTCTCCCCATCAATCTGAAGTAGTAGGGGAGGGTACACCCATGTTGAACAATCCTAGATAGCAAGTATTGAAGAATGGGACAACCGCTTTGGTCAAACTATTTGCAAAATTATCTAATGAAGGCACAAATTCTAGGTAGACGGTGCCTAGCTCAACTTGCTCTTTGTTGCGTCCGTGGACTGACGATGGGATTACCAACTAGTGTAATGGCACTCTAATTGTCGTAGTAGAGGAAAGTCGATAAAGCCCCTTTGGGTAGACGGTCTCTACGATGCCATCAAAGAGGGCCCGATACTCTACCTTAGTTGTGGAAGCAACCACCGTCTCTTGCTTACGGCTTGACCAAGAAATGGGAGTTGTGGCCATAGAAAAGATGTAGTGAAATGTCCCTATAAGATCCAACCTGCACACCAGACTTGACACAAGCCAAACTCACAATAAAAGGGAGTGGACATCAGACTCATCTCCCAACCATAGAGCCGAACGGGTTCACCCTTGAGCATGGGAGCTAGCAACACTCCAGGTCACAACTACATCCCAAGGGTTGGGGTTGTTAGCGGATATGTTAGTTCATGTGTGAGTCTGTGCATGCCAGAGAGGGGTGGGAAGATTTTAGATATTTTAGGTGTTTTATTTGTTATTTTCATAGTGTGTAGGACATTTATTATTGGCCGACTTGACATCATTTATGGCATTGATTTGGCCTATATATATTGGGGCTCCTCCTCCTCAGGCGTTGTGTCATTCACCTCCTTCAGGTTCTGGTGGAGAGAGGGAGCCGGTTTTGGTGCCTTGACAACCAATGATTCATGTTGGATCTGTACTGTCTCATATATTGGTATATGGATTCCATTTCCCTAGTATCTCTTTGCTTCTGATTTCTTTGTGCATTGTCCTTTTCTTTTGTGTGTCTCTCTTTTCCTTTGTCTCTTGTGTTTAGTAGTCTATTACAGCAGTTTTCTATGCTTGCATCATTGCATCCACTTCTGACATGGTATCAGATTTCAGGATCACTGTTCTTGCTGCTGTTTTATGCTAGTGCAGGTCTGTATTTTGACTTTTCATCTGCTGTTTGGACTTGTTCTTGCTGCTGTGACTGCTCTTCAGTCTTGATGACCATCCTCTGCTAATTTTAGGCCTGTTTTTCTGCTATTTTCTCAGTGTTATGCAGTCTGCCATCTGTGTTTACAGTTTTCTGGGGCTGTTTTAGTGCTGGGGACCTGTTATTGACCCTTCCACATCTGCATTTTGGGGACAGCAGGCGGAGGCAACTTGTTTTCTGTAGGTTGACCACCTTTATTGCAATTCCTAACTGTGTTTTGTCATCAGCCTCTGCGTTTTGTTTTTTTTTCTATGCAGGGCTGGGCGACAGGTTTCAGGCTGCTTTTTGGTTGTGTTTGGTTCTTTTTTTTCCACTTTGTGATACACTGCTCAGCTTTAGAGAGGGTTCATATGTTCTCATCACTACACTATGGTTATTATTGATCTTTTCTCTTTCTGCTTTCTTTATTGCTTTGAACTTGGGCAATCCTTGTGAGTCTATATTTTTGGTATACTTTTCTCCTTGAAGATCCCTTGTTTGTCTTCATCTTCTTTGTATCTCCCTCATCATGGCTGCTCTGGCACCTCCTAATGGTCCGCATGTAGACATTCTTTACTTATCTATGAGTGTTATATTGGAGACTTGCTGTGTTCAACTTTAGGTTTTTGTGAGCATGCTATCTCTTGGTGTTTCATACGTTCTAGTTTCAAAGAGGGGGTGTCATACGGCAAAAGAATAAGAAGTCAAGTGCTTTTATTGTGGCAAGAAGGGCATACTCAATCCGAGGAAGATGGTACGTAGTTAACAGAGCTGTTGCACGTCCTCGACAACCTTCTCCAGTTCCATCTGATTTTGATGAAGACAACCATAAGGAGGCTGTGCTTACATGGGATTTGGATGATGCCCATGCGTATTCAACATTACTTCGATGTATTTCCAAAGAAGTCCTACCGGCGGTCACCTCCTGTACGATAGCTTCAGACGTATGGTCGAAGTTACAGTTGATGTACGAGGCTCCTTCCACCCTGAGGGCCGTTAGTCCATATGGTCAGCTCCAACAACTGAAGTTTGAATCCAAAGATACGATTCAATCCTTACTACTTCGTGTTACCCAACTCCAGGACCAGCTTTGTACTATGCAGTCTACCCTATCAGAGGCACATCTTGTTGGTACGGTACTCTACAAGCTTCCTCGGGAATAATGGCGTGGCGAATGCTTTACGGGCGCAGATATCTACGACTCTTGTCAGTTTGCTTCACATGTCCTCCATGCTACTTGAGCATGAGGCTACTTCGCGACTACAAGGGAAGCTTGGTGGGCTGGCCACTCACTGCTTGGATATCCATGGTTCTTCTAGTGGTTCTATGTTGTATAGTTCATGATTCCCCATCCTTGTACTACTATATTGTATCAGCTCACCCTTGATTTGAGAGAGGGTGTTAGCAGATTAGTCAGCCCAAGGTGAGTCTGTGCTGAAGGGGTTGTGGCAATATTTTTTCTTGCATTTTCTGATGCCCTTTTTAGGGCTAGGAAGCATTTAATGCTGGCCGACCAGCATTAAATGCTGGCCGACTGCATGTAATGCTCCCCCCATTTTATACCTATATATTGTTGGGGCTCCTCCTCCTCTTCTGTACTTCAGCCATCATTTGTGGATTCTTCAGAGGAGAGAGGAGCAAGTGCCAGGGTGCCCACACAGTCAGTGACTCACTGTTGTATGTTGTTGTCTCGTGTTTGATATGGATTCCATTTCCCAGGTATACATGTGAGTTCTCATTTGTATTTGTGTTTATTCTTTCTCTTATCTTGTGTTCAGCAGTTTATTTCAGCATGTTGTTTATGCTTTCATTGCTGCACCACTTCTGACAATTTACAGCTGCTGCCCTGTCTCAACAGCCTGTAGATGCTGCCTCCTGCTGTTGATTGGTCTTCTTCTGCCCTTGGTAGCCTCAGAAGGTCCTCCAATGGCTGCAAATCAGACCAACAACCTCCCCTTCCTCTCTCTTGCAGCCTGAATTTATAGAAATGCCTCTCTCCAGTCTCTAAAGACGTTTTTCAGTCTTGTATGGGCATTTTTCACAAGTGGCAGCCTTCCCAAATGGTTTTTCCAGTATTTTTTTAATTAAATATTATTTTCAGTCTTAAAATACTAAAAATTAATCTAATAATTATTTCAGTGCCCTGAAAAATAATATAACTGGACAATAATTAAATTGGCTAGGCAACTTCTATTCTCGAGTCTCTCTGTGCTTTCTTTGACCATCAGATTGGCGTTAGGTACCATTAAACGCCACTTCTCTGGTGTCACCAACTGACACTTATGGCTAAATGGATGACCTAGGCCAACAACTGGCACCGGATACCACCAAGTACCCGTGCGGCATAACTTATAGCAACTTTTGTCTTTGACATCTCGTAATTTCTTCGGGTCCCGGGCTTGTAAATTTACTTTAACCCCAGTTGCACCTCACATGTGTATCATTTACTTCATGTGATTAAAAATTAATCCACATGTTAAGTGAGGTTTCAAAAATACATGTCCTCATGACACCACCTCTGGGAGCTACCTAGTTTTTGTTCCATTGGAACTTGAGATATCTCCTTTGGCACCATCGGTAGCATTTTCTTTGTCTTTTGATGTTTCAGAGATCGTGATCCACGAGTTTCTTGATTTCCTCCTCTCTTAGGGCTTAGTTCTAAGATTGAATCCCGATTAGTTTCAACTCAGTTTTTGATCAGTTTGAGAATCATTTATAGTCACTTTTGGGATTAGTTTTTGCAATGAGTTTGTGATAAGTTTGGGGTCACATTTGCAGCAGTTTGTGATTGACGGGGACGTGAAATTTTGAGGTGCTCTAATCTTGTTGATAACATTTGATTAAGATATTAATCAAATGTGTAAGGTTGTTTGACACATGTGATGCACATGGTAGTTATTTCATACTAATAGGCCAAGGACCTAGAGGATGCAAGGGATGTCAAAGGCAAAAGTTGTGATAAGTTATGCCAGTTGGGCTTTGGGGGTCAGTTGGTGTGCTTTTTGACCCTGGGACAGATATTTGATGAATAAGTGTTGGTGGTGACACTAGGGACTAGCATTAATTAATTAATTAATACCAGTCTAAGGGTCAACAAAGGTTGCGGACTACTCCAAGTTGCACATGGCCTAGCCAATTTAATTATGGATGGACACATTTAATCTTGGGTAGGGTCAGAAGGGCTGAAATTAAAGTTTAAGAGTATTTAATTTTGAAAACTAATTAAATGGTTGGATAATGCTAAAAATGGGTTTAGAAGGCTGCTACTTGGCAAAAATGCCCATGCAAACTGAGAAAACGTTTTTGGGGGGCTGGGCCTCAGCCATTCAATTAGTTTTATAGCTTGGAGAGAGAGAGAGAGAGAGAGAGAGAGAGAGAGCTCTGTTGCCAGTTGGTCCATTTTTTGATAAGAGAACAACAATTTGTTGTAGAAGATAGCCATCTAGGGGTCTCAACAGGCAGGGAACAGCCAGGAATCACCTTCCAGGGGCTAGCAACAGCATTATTGATAAGATGATAGCATTTCGGAGGTGCGTGGCAGTATAAATGATTGCATTAAATGCAATCTGGAGCAAGTAACAGGCAGAATTTAGGGTTTTCTCGCAAAGAAAATTAAAATTCTCTCTCATGTTGGCTTTCTCTCATCTTCTCCAACCCATTCTCTGGAGATCTCAACATTTCTCAATCATTTTGAGCAGATCTTACCCAAATTTGGTGGATGGTAGAGAGATCTCTGCTGTAAACCCTAAATTTTTGCAAAAGTTACGGTTTGACAGCCACCTTGGAACCCCTGCCAATTGGTAAAGTCATTCTACACTAAATTCAATACCAGATTTGTGTAATTGTCAAGGAGTTTAGAAGCCAACCCATTCATCGTAATTTGGGGCAGCACTTGGCTAGTCAGTGGTTCCATTTGTGTAAGTCCTGGGTGAAAAATCAAGGGGCAATTGACCCGAATTGATTGTTGATTGTTACTACAACAAAGAGGCTCTTTGGAACAACAAAGGAGATGGTGAATCTTAGCTTGTACTCATTCCGTCAGCAATAAAGTTAAAGAAATACCAAAAGAAGCGCTAATTTTGGGGCCAAGAGGGTGTTCAATGTGCGAAATTATTAAGGTAATTTGTGCATTTCAAGTTATATTCATTTGCTGATTGCTGTAGTTAAGTGCTTAACTAGGGAATTACTGCCCTTTCCAAGAAGGGCGGTTGGTTTCATGTGATCAGTTCTCAAATTAGGAAATGATCAGATTGTGCTTAATTTTTGATGGTTTACAATTGGTTCCATGGATAGTTGCGACCAGCCTTCCTTCTCGGAGAGGGTGGTAATTCCTTGATTAGGCACTTAATTACATCAATCAACAAATTAATATAAATTGAAATGCATTATTTACCTTAATAATCTTGGACAGTAGACACCTGGTTGGCTCCAAAACTGGCGTGCCTTTTGGTATTTCTTTAACTTCAATTGCTAATGGATTGAGTAGAAGTTTAGATTTCACAATCTCCTTTGTTGATCCAAAAGCCCCTTGCTGTACATACAATTAGCAAGCAATTTGGGTTAATTACCCCTTGATTTTCACCTAGAAATTGCACAAAGGGAACCACCCATTGGCCAAATGTTACTCCAATTCACAATGGATGGCCTGGCATCTAAATCCCTGTCAATTCCACAAATTTCAAGTGCTGATTTTAGTGTAAGATGCCTTCTCTTGTTGGCACGGGTCCCAAGGTGGTTATTAAATCCTAATATTTGCATTAATTTATGCCAGTCCCTAGTGTCACTGTTCTAGGGTAAAAATTGACACTAATTGATCCCCAAAGCTCAGGTGACATAACTTATTATAACTTTTGCCTTTGATACCCATTGCATCCTCGGGGTCCTTGGCTTGTTATCATGAAATAATTGCTATGTGCATCACATGTGTTAAACAACCTTGCACATTTGAATAATAACTTAATCAAATGTTATCAGGAAAATTAAAGCATCTCAAAATTTCATTTCTCCATGACAGACCTCCCCTTTGAAATCCCTACAATTGTCATCGATTGCATTGCATTGTGCCAAAGGAAAAGCATACTGCACTGGAATTTCCATAAGGCATCACAGTCACAACATTGTGCATTATTGTCCAATCATGCTGTATGCCCCAAACTTATTGAAACTTGAAAATTTCCAGCCAGTATATAGATAACATAAAACAGAAAATCAGTCCAGAACTGTTGCTAGAAACTCATTGAAGCATCCATAACTCATGGTTTTTAACTGTTCTGACTATCAATAATAGAAAAGCATCAATTTAGCATAAACCATGGCTGAAACTATCAATGGCATTTACTAACATGCTGTTGTCTATGAAACCAGTTGTAAATCATTGAAAAATGAGCATAATTGGATCATAAATTGATCATTTGCTGATTTGAGAAGTGATCACAAACTGCTACAAATGTGACCCCAAACTGATCACAAACTATTGCAAAAACTGACCAGCAATCAATGCAAAAACTGATGCAAAACTGATCCCAAAAGTGACCATAAATAGTTCTCAAAATGATCAAAAACTGAGCTGAAACTGATAATAAATTTTGCTTTAAAATTGAGGCAAAATTCATGCCAAACCGATCATAAGTTGATGCAAAAGTATAGTTTTAGTGTCTGGGTGAAACTTATATCCATTTTGCGTACATCACACAGTGACTAGTACAGCAAGTAGTGACCTCATGGCAAACATATTGTCAACACAATACCTTGGATGCATGATGAATACATCCTAGATCCACTACATACGAGAGCGGTCAATAACTAGAGGAGTGGAAGTGCTAACCATCCCTCCCTCCCAAAAAATCAGGCAACACTTCGGATCCTTACTCTGCTGAACCTGACTGAGCTCGAACTAAAGTCAGCTCTAATTGAAAGGCATCTAGGTAAAGTTGCAACAATTGAGGATGGTCTGCCAAGTCATCCTCTTCCATTGATTTGGCATCCATTGGTGAATAATTCTGAAATTTCACCAAGTATCTTGTGGAAATTTTTGCTTTGATCTTTCTTTCCTTGTATGCCAAAATTTGCTAGGATACCAAAATCTCATCTAGCTCCTCAATCTTAGGCTGAATTTTAGCAGACATATTCTCTGACACATCACATGAAAATGCCTTAACAAACTGACATGAAAGGCATTGTGTATTCGCCAATGTGCAGGTAATTCGGTCGATATGTCACATCACTGATATTCTCCAACACCTAGAAGGGCCCATAGTATCTCATACTCAACTTTAGATAAAGTCCTTCTCTTTCTTTTATCTTTGTTAGCCTTGCCTTTTCAAAATGTAGCAATACATAATTGCTCTTTGCAAAGTGCAAAGTACGTTTATAACGATCAATTGCCCTCTTTTGCCTGTTCTGTGATCTTTGAAATGTATACTTTATTCTTGCATAGATTGCATCCAATTTTCACATAACGGTCAGTCTCAAAGATCTTATTCTTAGTTTGCAAGATAGGTGGTACCTTCTTGCCACCCTCAACCATGTCAAATGGAGCTTTGCCAGTGGAACTATGCATTGTGCTGTTGTAAGCAAACTCAACCAAGGGCAAATACTACTCCCATTGTGTCTTGCGGTCTGAAACATAGCACCTCAAAAGATCTAACACTGTGAAAGTTGCTTCCTTAGACTGACCGTCTGTGTGCAAATAGAAGGATGATGAGAATTTCAGCATTGTATCCATATTCTCAAACAACCCCTTCCAAAATAAATTGGTCATCCGAGGGTCTCAATCATTAATGATCAATTGTGGCATATCATGATACTTAAAGACGTGCTACAAAAACAATGGTGTCATGTGATCAACCTTTATTTTCTTTCTCATCGGAATGAAATGGACTTGTTTGCTAAATTTGCAAATGATAGTCCATATCCCATCATTCCCTATAGGTGTCTTAGAAAGCTAAAAAATAAAGTCCATTGCAATGCTCTACCAAGGCCTATCTAGAATAGGGCAAGGGTTGCAATAAACTCGATATCTTTTGCTTATCATGCTTTACCTTTTGACATATGATACATGCCCTGATAAGCTATTCTACATCATGCTTCAAAGTTGACCAATAAAAGAAATGCTCCACTGCCTTGACCGTGGCATCAATACCTTTGTGTCCTGCATACGGAGAAGTATGACTTTCAGTGATAACTTTGGGCCTTAGGCCTTTAATTGCTTTGTGATACATAGTCATCCATGCATTATTGGAAATCCATCTCTTAACACAAAGTGCTCATGCCTTTGGCCATTGCAGTGCTAATCATAAACATTAGCAAAGTCCTAGAATCAACAACATATTGCTCTTTCATGGTATCCAACTCAGTGTGATAAACTGTGCTAACGGTTGAAATTTGTGGCTTATGTGACAATGCACAGCCACAACATTCTTTTTACCATCAATATGTACAATATAATAATGAAACATGGAGAGAAAATTTGCCCATCTTATATGTTTCTCTGACAACTTTGTCTGCATCAGAAAGTATCTCAAAGTTTGATGGTCTGTCTGCAATTTTTACCTAGAAATTGCACAAATGGGACCATCAACTGGCCAAATGTTACCCTGATTCACAATGAATGACTTGGCATTTGAAATCATTGCCAATTCCACAATTTTTAGGTGCTGATTTTAGTGTATGATGCCTTCTCCTGTTGGCACGGGTCCCAAGGTGAGCGCTAAACCCTAATTTTTGTAGAAATTTAGGGTTCACAATAGAGATTTCTTTGTTGTCTACCAAATTTGGTTGAGATCTGCTTAAAATGGTTGAGACATGTTGAGATATTCTGGGAATGGGTTGGAGAAGGTAAAAGAAAGCCAAGATGAGAGAAAAATCTGATTTTCTTCGTGAGAAGATCCTAAATTCTGCTTGTTAACTACTCTAGCTTGCATTTAATGCAGTCATCTACTGCCAGACACGTCCAAAATGTTGTCACTTAATCAACAATGTTGTTGCTAGCCCCTGGAAGGTGACTCCTTGTTGTCTCTGTCTGCTAAGACCCCCAGATGGTTGTCTTTTGCAACAAATTACTATTCTCTAATTAGAAAATGGGCCAACAGCTCTCTCTCTTTCTCTTTGAAGTTGAAAAGTAACTGAATAGTTGAGACCCAGCTCCCAAAAACGTTTTCTTAGTTTACATGGACATTTTTGCCCAATGGTAGCCTTCTAAACCCATTTTTCAGCATTATCCAATCATTTGATTAATTTTTAGAATTAAATAATCTTGAAAATTAATTTCATCTCGTTTGACCCAACCTAAAATTAAATGTGCCCATCCATAATTAAATTGGCTAGGCCATTTGCAATCTAGAGTGGTCCCTAATCTTTGTTGACTCTTAGATTGGTATTAATTAATTAATTAATGTCAGTTCCTAGTGTCACCACCAAAACTTATTGGCCAAATAATTGTCCTTAGATCAAAATTGATACCAATTAACCTCCAAAGCCTAGCTGGCATAACTTATCACAACTTTTGCCTTTGACACCTACTACATCCTCGAGGTCCTTGGTCTATTACTATGAAATAACCACCATGTGCGTCACATGTGCTAAGCAACCTTGCACGTTTGATTAATAACTTAATTAAATGTTTATCATCAAGATTAAAGCATATTGAAATTTCATATCCTTGTAATAATAGTAACATGTTAGTCAATGCCATTGATAGTTTTAACTATGATTTATGTTGAGTTTATGCTTTACTATGATTGTGAAGGTAGAAGAGTTGAGAAACATGAGTTATGGATGCATCTGATGGGTTTCTAGCAACAATTCTGGACTAATTCTCAGTATTTTTTTATGTTTATGTTGGTTGGAATTGGGAAAATACGTACTTCTAGAAGGAGAGTGGTAAGTCTCCCACGTATTAGGTGCTCGAGCCTTTTTAGTAAGGTTTGGGGCATGTGGCATGGTTGGACAAGAGTGACTAATGTTGTGATTGTGATGTCTATGCCTTACGAAAATTCTAGTATAATATGCTTTTTCTTTGGTATAATGCAATGCAATCAAGAACGATTGCAAGGATTGTGATGTCTTTGCCTTATGGAAATTCTAGTGCAATATGCTTTTCCTTTGGTACAATGCAATGCAATTGAGGACGATTGCAAGGATTTCAAGGGAAAAGTTTGTCATAGAGACATGAAATTTTGAGATGCTTTAATCTTACTGATAACATTTGATTAAGTTATTATTCAAATGTACAAGGTTGTTTAGTATATGTGATGTACATAACAGTTGTTTCATGGTAACAAGCCAAGGATCTGAAGAATGCAGTGAATATCGAAGGCAAAAGTTATGATAAGTTCTGCCAATTGGGATTTGGTAGCCAGTTGGTGTCAATTTTGACCCTAGGACAATTATTTGGCCAATAAGTATCAGTGGTGACACTAGGGATTAGCATTAATTAATTTATTAATGCTAGTTTAAGAGTTTATAGAGGTCGGAGATCACTCTAGGTTGCAAATGGTCTAGCCAATTTTATTATGGATGGGCATATTTAATTTTAGATGGGGTTAGGAGGGCTGAAATTAATTTTCAAGATTATTTGAATTTGAAAATTAATTAAATGGTTGGATAATGTTGAAAAATGGGTTTAGAACGTTGTCACTTAGTAAAAATGCCCATGCAAATTGAGAAAACTTTTTAGGGGCTTGGGCCTTAGGAAGTAGGGAACATGAGGGAGACCCTTCCAAGGGTTGGCAATAGCATTGTTGATCAAGTGACAACATTTTAGAGATGCCTAGTAGTAGGTGATTACATTAAATGCAGGCTGGAGCATGCAAGTTTTAGGGTTTTCTCGCGAAGAAAATCAGATTTCTTTTTCATCTTGGCTTTCTCTTGTCTTCTCGAGTCGATTCTCAAAAGATCTCAGCATTTCTCAATCATCCACAGTAGATCTCTACCAGATTTGGTGGACATCAGGAGGATTTGTACTGTAAATCCTATTTTTTGTAGTAAGTAGGGTTTAGCAGCCACCTCGAGACTTGTGCTAACAAGATAAGGCATCATATACGAAAATCAGCACATGTTATTTGTTGTATTGATAGGGATTTCGAATGTCAGACCATCCGTTATGAATTGGGGTAGCATTTGGCCAGTTGGTGGTTTCATTTGTGCAAGTCTTGGGTAAAAATTAAGGGGCAATTGGCCTAAATTGCTTGTTGGTTGTTTGTAGAGCAAGGGGCTTTTGGATTAGCTAAGAAGACTAGAGAATCTCGGCTTGTAATTGATCCATTGGCAATTGAAGTTAAAGAAATACCAAAAGGGGCCCTAATTTTGTGACCAATAGGGCGTCTATTGTCCAAGATTGTTAAGGTAATGTGTGCATTTTAGTTTATGCTCATTTATTTATTGTTGTAATTAAGTACTTGATTAGATTTTACCACCCTCTTTGAGAAGGAAGGCTGGTTTCAGTTTATGCTATACTATGGTTTAGTTTTGTCATATTAATTGAGCTCATCATTCATGGATCTATCACATGATAATTTGGCATTGTTTTTGAGATTTTTTATGAGTCTTATGCTATGTTATGTTACTAGTAATTTTCAGCATGTGTTGGGCATATAGAATGGTTGAACAATAGTGTGTAATGTTGTGTTGACTATGATACCTTGTGGAAAATCTAGTGTAGTACTTTGCTTTTGATGCATTTGGTAGTGCAATTGGGGATGATTGCAAGGATTTTAAGGGGGAGCACTGTCGTGAGGACATGTATTTTTGCAAGCCTCACTTAACATATGGATTAATTTTTAATTATATATTTAAGTAAATTTTGCCCATGTGAGGTGCAACTAAGGTTAGTGCAAATTAATGAGCCCAGGACTCCAGGGAATCAGCGGAGGTCAAAGGAAAAAGTTGCAGTTAGTTATGTCACACATGTACTAGGTGGTATTTGATGCCAGCTATTGGCTTGAGTGATTTTTTGGCCACAAGTGTTAGTTGGTGATACAAGAGATGTGGTGTTTAATGGTACTTAAAGCTGATGTGATGGTAAAAAATGGCACAGGGACACTCCAGAGATGAAGTGGCCTAGCCAATTTAATTACTGATTGGTCAGACTATTTTTTTGGGCAACGAAATAATTATTATATTAATTCAAAAATTTTAGATTGAAAATTAATATAATAATAAGATAATGCTGAAAATTCATTTGGAAAGGTTGCCACTTGTTAAATTTTCTAAAGGGAGGCTAGGAAAAATGTGGGGAAGGTTGGGAGAGCAAAAACAAAGGTAAGAGAGAGAGAGAGAGAGAGAGAGAGAGAGAGAGAGAGAGAGAGAGGATCATTCATTCTTGCTAAAAGCACAGTGTGAGGAGCATTCTCTCCTTTGAATTTTCTCTCCTCTTAACATTCTCTCTCATTCCCCAACCATTTCATAGCCTTGCTTCGAAGATCTCAGCATTTGAACCCTTGGAGGCTGAGGAATTTCAGTTTTCTAGCAGTTGCCTCAGGAAGCATGCCAAGTATTGAAAACTCTAAGACCTGAATTATTCAGGATTGAAGGTGATTTTCATATGAAATCAGGTGGAGACCAGCCAGCCATTAAAATTGGAACATTTTCACTCTTCTCGAAGTGGGTAATGGCCAATTGATGGCCCGAATCAAGGGGTAAATCAAATTGAAACTTGTTGGTCACTTTGGACAGCAAGGGGAGTTTGGATTACGATGGGGAGAATTCCATTGTAAATCAACTTCTACTTCAATATAGGTAAAGAAATACCAAAAGGGGCACTAGTTTTGGGGCCAACCGGATGTCCATTGTCCAAAGTTTAGTACATAAATTTGTATTTTCAGTTTTGCAATAAATGCTTAGTGCTGTAATTAAGTTATAATGAGGGAATTACTACCCATCCATTGAAGGAAGGCTGGTTTCAATCAGATATCAAAACATATGAGTTACATTGTTGCTTGCGTACAAAGTCTATTTATGCTAGAACTAGTAAATAAAGTATAGATATTCAACATACTCAATCTGGTCGAAAATCCACGTGTTCTAATCTTTTGCATAGGTATATCTCATGTTTCACTGTGTATGAGCTCTGTTTAGGATGTGCTTTGTTGCATTCATTGCAGTTATTCTACTTGATGCACAATGGCTTCGACCTGAAGGTTTTCCGTTTCACTGGTTGGACTAGCAATGGTGTTTTATTTTCTTTTACTTGTTTGACCAGCAATGTGTTGCATTGTCTTTTGTCTCTCTTTAACCTCAGGAACATGTCTTATATGGCATTGCAATGGCAATCCTAAGTGGTCTCGTCAAAAGTATGCAGTAGGATATGATGTATGTTGTCTTGATAATACATATTCTGGTTTTCAGCACCACCAATGGCTTGTAGTGTATTAAACTTAGGACGTGAACTTGCAAGATATTCATGAGGTATTACGGCTGCAAGAACTGCATATGCACAGGCTTTAAAAAAGTAAATGGTAAATGTCCCCTTGACATCAAATGTGAGACTGAGATATTCATGGGTGGGATGCAGGGTGAACGTATGCTTAGGCCCAACAGAGGATCGACAGCTTATTACTGGATTGCACACTGTTAATGACATCCACTGCAGTTCATGCTATCAAATCTTGGGTTGGAGATATGTGAGTTTTTTTTTTGTTTTGTTTTGTTTTGTTCATGTGCTGCATATCTCAAGTTTATGTTGTTGACTGCTGTTTCTCATGTCTTCAGCTGCAGATTGAGAATATTAGCCTTTTATGCTGTTTCATATTTTTACACAGGAATCTCTATCTATTCTAGAATGTTGCTGATGCAAGCATATAGGCCTTAGCATGAAAACTGTGCTCAATCTGGTCCTAATGTTGTGTCTTGATAGGAAAATTTGGATGCAGCTTAGGCTAAACATATGCATATATATTGTTTCAGGATGTTAACCAACTGACTGAGTCTGAGTCATGATATTGTTATCGCCTAATTGTTATTTATATCATATTTTGTGATGCAGTTGCACGGTTGACTGTGTGCTTATTGTGATTGTGCCATTTAAATACTTGGAGAATATGTCTCAATGTTGGGACCGTCCTCATGCTGTTGTCAATTATTTTCTTCTGAGCAGTAGGCCCTCCACCCTCAGCTTATCAAACTTGCATTAATGGCTGTCTGTAGGAAAAAGCTTATGAAGAGAAAGAGAAGTACAAGGAAGGGAAGTACATTATTGAAAAGACAAGAATGGTAAGAGAGAATTCGTAATTGAGTCCAAGTTCTTGACAGGAGTCATGAAGTGCAGGTGTGCTCTGCTTTGTGGAGCAGGGCACGAGCAAGCAGCGTCTGCTTGGTCTGTATGTGTACAGAAGTTTTTAATAGCATATTTGTAAATTTTCTCAACTTGTAATAACCAAAACTCAACTACTAGTTGTAGCAATGTAGAGTGTATCAAGAAGGCAAGTTTACATTTATATCCTCAAAGATAGGAAGATAGTTACAGCCGAGCAGTAACACTATCATCAGAGGCAAAGTGGAATGTTTCGATTTAGCCTTGAGATACCGAGTTGAAATTGTTAATTTGGTTTGGAATGTTCCTGTGTATGTCAGCTTGATAGCTTGAAGTGACAGTTCTTGTGGTATTATCTGAGGTTGAGAAGATATGTGATCAGAATGGCTAGGAAGTTTTTCATAGCAATTCTAGTGTCCCCTGAAGCCCACGGTACCTGAATTCCTTGGAGAAAGGCGTTGAAAGTGAGAACGATCTGTGACCCCCATTTTGAAACAAATGACGAATTGTTTTGCCCCTCAAATCAGGACAAAGATAGGCAAGAAGTTGCACTCATTTTACCTCTGAAATTGCTCATAGGTCACTTTGTTTTTGCAAGATAGAAATAAGTAAACAAAGTTTTCATTGCTGACATTCACACGTTTTCTCAAAAGTTATTCATTACAGAGTTGCTGAGCGCAATCCTTTCATCACCATAATGAGCTCAAACGAAGATTGTTTGCGCTCACGTTGATGGATTAATTTGCTATATAACAAGATTGATGTACACTTATAGCTATGTTGATGCACTCAAAAACTCACAGTTGAGATGTGCAAAATTTAGATCTGTAGGAACGGTCATCACTTTTATGTTATTGCTTCCTTGAGTCCAAGTTGGTAAAGTTGACATCTGGCTAGTTCACGCTGTTGACGTTGCCCATAATGGATATGGTAATTATTAATGTACATGGGCAGAATTGATATAAACCAGGCTTGATTTTTTTGTTATTTTCACGTGTCTACATGTACACTATTCATCTTAGTTCATATTTCCTCGACCTTGTCTACACGCCTATTGTGCTAAACTATGCATTTGCGAAGACACAAAGGTGAAAACGTGACAAATTTCTCCATATCTCATCCAAGCATTGCCTCCATTTCGACTTGGCCTACAATGAAGCGGCAGATGAGAGGTGTTGGCATGGACTTGTTTGTGATCCTAGACGTTACCCGGTCCTCCAACGAGAGACGGGAATAAAAAGCTCACAGCGACCTTCACCATTCAACTTCAAGCTGAGCTTCGTCAAAAATGGGCCCTACCATGGCTCGCCTTCAGAATGTGGTAGTTGCGAGTCGGCGTCGGCTACAGTAGGAATTCAGAAAAGACCACGAGGTGGTGACATGTCATGACGCCTTGTGCTCGTTTGGCTACCCACTGCCCCCACTCCCAGTCGTGATCGTAGAGGAGATTTTTCCTTAGCTATCTGCATTTGCATTTACAGCAGCAAAGTGCGCATACTTGCTTGGCTCATAGAGAATAGGATGAAAGGTCGCACGCTCCTTGCTGACTTTCCGACATTGCTTCTTAACCATAATCCATTTGTACAATCATCCATGAGTTCCCAAATGCCGAGATGAACTCTTCCCGTTTTTAATGGTTTCCTCTCTCTCTTTTAAATAAATGATTTAACCCATTTACACTTCTCCCAGCGTCTTCCCTTTTTGAATGCTTTCCTCTTAAGACGTAATTTTAATTTAATCCATTTGTACTAGTAGGATGTTTTGGTTTTTTTTTTAAAACAAGATTTTGTGAGTGCCTTATTATTTATATAAACTCGTTTTCTTTTGCATAGTCTCAATTTTTCTTTGAGGTGAGGTGTATTTGTCTTCTTTGTTTTTCCTCATTTATTCCAAAATTGTATAGTTGCTTGCTTTTTGCCTTATCTATATGTACGCATACCAACTAGCTTACTTGACAAAGCCTAGAATAGATGAACATTTACATGGAAAACCAAATTACGTTTGTTTGCAGTGCTGTAATATTCTTGTTTGAAAAATATTACTAAACCAACCTCTTGCGCACCGTAAACTCATGCAAAGGTTATCCCCAGTGCCGGCAGTTAATCTATAACCACACGCAAGAAATGGAGAACTCCGTCTTGGCAAAACAAGGCTGGGGATTCAAACCCGCATAGCTGCGGGGAAACATCTGCTTGGGAGGAGGTTAAGAGAGAATTGAGCAATTAATTTTAATTTTATTATTATTATTATCCCTTCTCCCCCAGCCGATGCACGGTTGGAGGAGAGGGAGTGTGGGGGGATGGGCTAGTAAGGGTTGCATGAGGAGGTGGGGGGCAGAGAGCCATGCAAAGGGCCATGGTGGGGAGGTCTCCTCTCCCCCCTTGGCCTATATAAACCCACCCCCCTTAGTGGTGGGGTATGAGAGACTGCAGGATTCGTACGTGGAGAAGGAAGGAATTGTCGTAATTCGGTGGAGGAGTCGTGCTAAAGGAGCATTGTTGGCTGAGTACGCCGTCCTTTTGCAACGTCGCTGCTGCTGTCACTAAGGCCGCCGCCCAAATCAGCCGCTAGCGTCGTCGGTTCCTTGACAAAACCATCTCTTTCCCCTGCTCGACGTTACTACCCTCCCTCCTTCCAGGTGGTGTACTACACACTCCAAAAGCTTTATTAAAAAGCTTCTAAGAGGCTTCTCTAAGTCCCCCTTCCCATTAGATCCTCCATAAGTCCATTTTTCCCCTCGGGCTTTGAAGAGAAGAAGGGGAAGCCTATAAGGCCCTTCCCACCAATCACCCACAAGCTCCCCTAGGCTCGAGATTTGAAGAGAAGAAGGGGAAGCCTATAAGACCCTTCCCACCAATCACCCACAGGCCCACCCCTAGGCTCGGGATTTAAAGTCTCCCTTTCCCGCAAGGCCCCCATAAAACCATTCCTAGCCTCGGAATTTTAAGAGAAGAAGAAGAACTCTCAAGCCTCCGTTTTTGCAAGGCCCGTTCACAAGAACCCTTTTCACGAACCCCTCCTCTCTCGCAAAAAGGCCCAAACTTTGAACCCTAAGGCCTTCCATAAGCCAAATCCCGCAAGTCGGTACTTCTGTTAAGGATCTGTACTTCAAAGGGAATCTCCGCGTATGGGGGAGATGGGCAAAGATTTTAAGGCTGTGTACCAAGGCAAGTAATTCGAATCCGCGAAGGCAAACGAGAAGTCGAAATCACGATGGCCCCTAAAAAGTCACAAGGCGCACCTGCAGAAGGATCATCTCCTAGCATTCATGTGGATATTTCACCAAGCCCACGAGTCCAGGTTTTCTTTCTATTTTTTATTTACGTAGAAGTATTGCAATTATGCATGGTTAATTCATGGAACTAGGATGCACTTATGCTTGTCTAATCCACCTAGTTAGATGCGATTGAAATAAATTGGCTATTTGAAATTTACTAGAAGTAACTCACGATATGAAGATTGGTCATTTGTACTTTCAATGAAATGAATGAAAAAGAATATAAGGTGTCTATGCATTTTTAGCAAGTTGTCTTTGTGCATTGCAAAGTAACGAGTCTAGAACAACTAATGACTACCATTACAAAGTCAAAATTATTGTAGTACACATTCGATTATGCATGGAAAGATTAAATCGCATGTCGCTTTTTTAGACAAATCTTCTTCGTAATGATTCATTAAGGAAGTCGTTATCAACCGTAGGAAATTGCAAAGCATGGAAAAGATTCTAAGGGTTGCATGAAATATGTTAACTCTAGCTTCAATTGGCATGAATCCCATTTAACTACGTAGTAGTTAGGAAAGGTTGCATAATGCACATTCATCGTAAGAAGAATTTCATTTATTAAGAGATGTAGTTAGGGAAAGGTTGCATGGTTCATTTAAGCATAAAATCTTAAAAGCTTAGTGGCATGATTCGTGAATGCAAGTCCTAGTAGGATCAATGGAAATTATGCCGCAATTTAATATGTGCTTTGGTCTTAACAAGAAAAGTTAGGGATTGTGAATCTAGTCGTACGTAGAGGCAATGAATCGCGTGCTTACGTGAATTGCGACATAATGCGACTAGTTTTCCCCTTTTAGATCAAATTAACATCCCTAGGATTGGTTCGTCCTTGTCGCAAGACAAGTAAACTGGATTACCTAAAACACCTAAACTGCAAAGGATTCGCATAGGATGGTTCAATCGATACAATATACTCCAAGTGCTAACTAGGGTTTAGCACGTTAAGGACTTGACCTAGTTTCGCACTTGTTGCCAAGTCGAAACCCCCATACCCAAAGGTCCTACTCACATTCACGGAATGTAGGGATAATTGGACGCTCTTGCAAGAAACGATCTAGGGTTTCTACCCTAAGGATCACTCGATCAAATGTTGAAACTCGGATTGAGATGGAACCCCTAGGAACGAACGTTGTTGGCCTAGTGCAATTGGGAATGGGTTGGATAAGAAGACATCCTAAACCCTGCTTCTTGTCTAATCATGATTTCGTGACCAGAAGACGGCGTTCGATGGGTGAAATGATCCCACGTAATAGATGCAACACTTGTGCAACAAGTTGCAACGTCGCATGATCTTGTGGTTCGATCACAAGAGAGTTGCCAATTCCTTAGAAGGAGATTGGTAGATTCTTGCGCAAGTTTATCTTGCAAGAGGATGAGTAGTCGTCCTGTTATATCACATTTCTTGGAAAAAATTACCAAGTTAAGATAAGGAAATTAGGTATTTACTTGAAAGCAAAGGACCAATCAATAATTTGGAGCGACATAGTCGCCATGATTTACCGTTAATAAAACCTAAGGTATTGGTTGAGTTGGGTTAATAGGGTACGGCCCTAACCCAAGGACAAAAGGGAGAACAAACAAACCCTTGGGGATCTTGCCAAGTCGCAATTGATCCCGGATCGAATGCTGAATGCATTTGGAGAGAAGGATTCACTCCTTAGCAGTTGGCCAAATAAATGACCACTGGAATTGATTGTGCTTGTAACAGTTTAGAAAGCACTGTTTGCATTGTTTGCTCAAGGAACTAAAGGATGGAAATATATTTAATGCTTCAGGTTGAAGCCCTGAAGGGAGAGGCAGCTTCAGTTACCCCCGACTGTCTGCCTGACCCTAACCAAGGGGATTGTTAGCCGCGCCGAGAACGTGGACCGAACCTGCCATGTGAGGTCTCTCCATTGGGCGCTACTTGGAGCAGGAGGATGCTTGGGTGCCAGGGGGGACTCTGGCCGTAAATCCCTCGCCTTCCGGGTCTTGCACAAGAGGCCAACGTGACTCAGGATTGGATCTCGAGGCCCGCATACTAGTCTACGGGCGGAGTCTTGGATTAGTAATCCCTGTGGATTGCTGGATAGCCTTCAGGCAGATTAGGGATAAGCCTGTGGGCTGGACTTTATGAATGTATTCCAAAGATAAATATGATAACCTGTTGAAAAGCAACTTGTTTGACACTGGTTTTCTATGTCAAGTGTTAAGATTACGTGAAGGAACCGGTGTCTAACGGGCTAATTAAGGAAGCTGCTTGATGCATGTCTTACTAAATGTGGTAGGTAATTAGACAACTAAAGAAACCTTGAGGAAAGTGTGGTGGATGTGGCCATGGGTCCGTTCTACGGATGGGTGGTCTCGGTTGGCCGGGAACTTTTCTCAATCGTAATGGACAGCAAGGAGATCTTCTCAAAGGAAATGAATAGCAAGGGCACTGACCTAGAGTCTAGGTTACAAAAATCCCGGTTTATGCTGTTTTAGGGGAACGGAATGGGACTATGCCTTATGGCAGAGAGGTCGAGCCTTCCATCCCTCTCGTTTCCCATTCTCTTTGAACCAAGTGCAGCATGAATCCACTTCGTCCCTGGCGTTTCTGTGTAAAGTAGTTCGCTTGGGGTTCGACGCCAGCTACCGTTTAGGAAATGACCATTATGGGAAACCTTGATTCAGGTCGGGGTCCTAAGTGGGAACGGTCGGAATACTTCTGCTACGTGGCAGACATGGGAAGTCCTAGATCGCAAACCCCGTAACATTCCATGGGAGTTTGGACGGAGCTTTCTAGACTCTCTTTCCGATGGACTGCTAAGACGTGTCCTGAAAGGAAATAGGTGGACACGTTACAAGTGCCAACCAAGAGCCTCATTGATCATGTGCTTATCTTTTAAAATGTTCCATTCAATTTCATTCTCTTTCATTGGTTGTATTGTGCAAAAAGTGATTGTTTGTACAATGTATCCATGGACATACGATGCGCACTCGATTCCTTGCCCACTTTTTGAAGTTTGAGGGAAAGGGGTAGAAGTTTATATGCATGTTCTACACCTTGCCCAACACAAGTGAACTTATCTTGGTTTTTGTCAAACCAAAATTTTTTCACCATTTACAATGCATAATGATCACATGGAATTGAGGACTCAAGTATCGGTGATCATATAAGTTCACATTACATTAATGATTGGAAATAAGTCTCCACCATTTGCGTCTAGATTGGTACAATCTCAACAAAACTTAAAGCACTACTTGACCAAAATTTTAATTTGACAAATGTACACATGCAATTAAAATAATATATCACCTACACTTACATGTGTGTGAAATTTAACAAACATCTAGTTAACCACATTTAGAATAAATATCAAGCAATAATATCATAGGGAAAGTAATTAATGGTGAATTGAGAAGGTCAAAGTGTAAATTTTAAATTTATTTTTTTGAAAGCGTGTTAATTTTTGGAGCTTATTTTTGGGGCACATATACTATTTCATGAATGCATCATATTTTGGTTGTATTATTTTGAGTTGAGCTCACTTCCATATATATTGTGTATATTCCACCATTGGATTTGGTACACTTGCAATGGTTTTATGGATTATGCTCATGAGAATGTGATTACAGTAGTTAGATTAGGTACAATTAGGCTAAGGTTGAAGAATACATCAGGGCAAGATTGGCTAAGAGCCCATGAAGTGGATAGGGTATGTAGGAAGGGTGTGCAATCCTTGTTCACAATGATGGAAACCTTGGAACACAAAGTGGAGTGCAAATCCTAACCTTACTTTTAATCTATGTAAGGGCAGGTCTCACTTATATTCATCCATTTGATACATCTATACTATGAAGCTCTATCATTGCAACTTTTGAGCAATCATTCTTTTTTATTCTATCATCTTGAGAGAGAGAGAGAGAGAGAGAGAGAGAGAGAGAGAGAGAGAGAGAGAGAGAGAGAGAGAGATTGTGTTTGAATGAGAAATTGGGGGATAGTGAAGCTCTTCACCATCTTTTTTATTTAATAGAGAGAGAGAGAGAGAGAGAGAGAGAGAGAGAGAGAGAGAGAGAGAGAGAGAGAGAGAGAGAGAGAGAGAGAGAGAGATTGTTTTTGAATGAGAAATTGGGGGATAGTGAAGCTCTTCACCATCTTCTCTTTTTTTTTCCATCCATGGTAAGAAGTTTGAGTGTGAGGCTATACATGAGGTTGTGAGATTGAGAGAGAGAGGAATTCGGTGAGGTGAAGCTCTTATTCCTCTTTTTCATCTCCTTTCTCCTCTTTATCTTCTCTCAACATGGGCATATTTGGTGGTGGATCCAAAGAAGTGAAGATATAAGATCGGCTTGGATCATTCAATGATCATCATATCCTCAAGATAAAAGAGGTGACTTTACTTCACCTCAAACTTGTCTTGTAGTATTGCTTTCTAGGATTGAAGAGAATGGTGTATAATAAGCTAGAGCGGAGTTAATTATCCTTTTCTTTGTCTTTTTTCGACATGGGCATATTGGGTGGTGGATGTGAAAAAGTGAAAGTATTGAATTGTAGTGCTTGGATCATGGAACAATCAACGTAGCCTCAATGTAAGATAGGTGAGTTCATTACACCTTGAGTTCATCTTATTTTCTTGCTTTGGAGCTTGTTTTGTATTATTGCTTTTTGAGGTTGAAGAGAAGAATGTATGGTTGGTTGGAGTGGAGTATTGAGATGTTTTCTTCATTATATTCTTCTTCTTCCTCTTCTCCATGGAGCTTGTTTTGTATTATTGCTTTTTGAGGTTGAAGAGAAGAATGTATGGTTGGTTGGAGTGGAGGATTGAGATAGCTAGATTAGAGGTGTTTTCTTCATTATATTCTTCTTCTTCCTCTTCTCTATCTTCTTCTATCAACATGGGCATATTGAGTGGTGGATGCAAAGAAGTAAAGGTATTGGATTGTAGTGCTTGGATTATGAAACAATCAACGAGCCCTCAAAGTAAGATAGGTGAGTTCATTGCACCTCGAGCTTGTCTTGTATCCTTGCTTTCTAGGTTTGGAGAGAAGGATACATGGTCAATTAGAGTGGGGTGTTGAGATAGCGAGGTGAGAGAGTCATTCTAGACTAGTTGTAGCTTCCGAAACAATAGATGTCTGTCCAAAGTCCTAACTATTGTGCTCTTAGCTCAATAGTTTGGGTTTGTTGTTCGGCCAAAGAATGGTATAACCTTAGAGGTTCTCACACTTCTTTTGTGTAGCAAACTACGCTAGTGCATGGATTGGATTGATCTAAGGATTGGTTATTTACACTCGCAAAACTTATGTAACCAGATTAGGAAAAAATTGGTTTGTGGGAGAGAAAATAAAGATTGGAAGAGTAGATGAAAAACAAACTCAAAACATGATAGAACACTGGGGTAGACACACAAGAACACAAAAGCGTGCACGCGCACACACACAAAACACAGGGCCCTCCACCTTTCTACTTAAAGTCATAGATGGAAAAGCAAATGCGAATTGCAGTACTTTTAAAGGAAAGCAGCGAGCGATGAGTATAGGAAGTTGGAAGTGAGAGAGCGAGAGTCGAGACGTCATGTCAAAGGGAAGCCTTTGCATACTGCCTTAAAGTAGGTGACAGTGCTTAGCTTTTCCGCTTTCTTTGTGTGTGTTGTGCAAGTTCGTCTTTATCACATTCAAGTTGTGCAAGTTCGTGTGCATCACTCGGCCATGTACAACAAGCTAGACCGCTCAGCAATCTTATTGTGTTTCGCCGCATAGAAGTCATCATAACTGTCTGCATTGCAATTTGCAATTTGCAAGAGAAGTGTGATCGCGCTTTAGTTGTCCGGTGTCTCTACCTTCGATCGTACTATTGTCAGCACCATCGTGAGTTGCACTGTACGGCACCCTATTTTTAGCACGTTTAGCTTACCGCCTTTTTGACCTAACTCCACCTTGGCATTCTTGAAGTCAAAATACAGACCAGGTAACAAAGCATTTGCTATATATGCTATGTTGTCTCTATCAACTAGAGATCACCTGAGACATGTTGGTTACAATTTTTCTAATGTACAAATTTTGACAATTTCCTTCAGCAAACCACAACAATATCTCTCAATTTGCTCAAAAAGAGGCATAGATCTATAAGAAGTTTCAAGTGACCACCAATAATGCTTCCTAAAACTTCTTCCGGTATTCTTTCTAAGTAGTAAACTACGAAGCATCCAATTTATGCTAAACAATCATGATATCTAACTAAAAAGTGCTTATCAACCAAGCTGAATGAAAATACCATGATATATCTATCCAAGCATTTCATACATTCTTGTTTGAGAAGCAAATACATAAGTGCCACGCACACCAAAAGAACCAATAATACAACTGGCCATAGCATGAAACAGAAAACCACCACCAAATATCCTAGATGTCTCGCATGTATTTCCAATATCCCCATGAATGTCTAGGCCATGTCCCAAAGCAAACATTTTCATTTATGCATTGGATACATTTGGCATCTTCTACCTTTTGAGGCGGTGCCACATCCAATCTTAGAGTCACATATTGTCCCAAAGCATCAAGAGGTGCTTTTCCCCTTTTTAGCCTTGTTGCATGCATCTTTGTTGACTATGTAATTCAACAAACAGTGGGCCTTTGGCACAATGAGATAAAATATACACTATTGCACGAGTCAAGCTTTGAATTGGGCATCGGAATCCTCTTTATCTTGTTGATATTTAACATCTTAAGGGAGTGAGGTACTAGTTTCATGGACCTACCTAGCATTTTCAACATGCTTTATTTTCATTGTCTTCAATTTTCTCAAATAGAGAATGAAGACATGCTTGTTCAATTTTATGATGATTGCGAACAATTCCGACAAGTTCCTTGCAACTTAGCTTGCAATCAAGTGCCACATGTCCTCCTACTCAAGGGAGCTAATGTATCCAAACAATGGAACCATGAAACCAACCTTTCTTACAACAAAGGTTGGTAAATCCCTAATTTACAAATGAATATAGTAAGTAACTTCCACACAAATGAATAAACTAAACACCTTACTAAACAAAAGAGATAATCCAAACACACCAAACCCTAGCACCCTTTGTAATATTTTTAAAAGCTTTATTCTAGAAGATGATGAGTACAACAAAGAAAGGCTAAATCTTTAAAATTTTGAAATTGAGATCAAAACTTGAAATACCTTTTTGGTTCTTTCATTTGAAATCTTCCCCATTTCCAACAAATCAAAGCATAATTTCTTACAATTCTCAAACAATTTGCTATCTATAGCAACTAACAATCTAATGCTCAATTTGCCCCTTGATGTGAGTGCTCGAGGATGCCAAATTGAGTCTTCTCCTATTTCATGCCTCCTAGAAAGGTTGCCCAAAAGCTACCTTGCCTTTGGACCCTTTTCCCAACCTACATCACACATAGGAGCACCTAGCTACCACGTTAAACGTTTACCCACCCGACACGTTGCAGACCTGCCCATGCAAACATAACATCATTGAATTTTCAGCCACTTTTAATTCAACAAAGTAGAAATTAATCGGGCTTTGTCCAATTTTAACATTTCCTAGCCTTGATTTTAAATCTCTAACCTCTTTGAACATGAAAGTATTTATAACTTGCCAAACCTTAGTCCAAGATATCAAATAATTTAAGTGGCTGACTTCTTTGACACTACAAGTCATCGCGAAGGGGCTTATCCATTCTAAGTGTTAATGGGACATCCTCGAATTTTGTGTTCTACAAGTTAGGCCATAAATCCGGGTGGCAGTGGCACTTCTGGTCGAAGAAACCACCATCCAGGCACATATAGTAGTGCCTTTTCGTTCAAGCTTGCGCTTTTGGTTGCTCACTACAGTCGAGATGTGGCAATGATTCGTCATCTGAGGCACGAAAGCAACTCGACTCGACCACGCTTACTTAAGTTAATTAACTTTGGCTAAAGCCACGTGCTTGGATTCGTCAGCTCAACCATGGGAATCGGGTAGGCGCACTTCATCACATGAAAATACACCCTTTTTGACCACCTGACTGACTGTCTAGTTGGGAGTTGGCCACCAGGCTAGTTTGTTGAGCACAAGCCACTTGTTGGCAACGTGAGTACTCAGTCGTTCAGCCATTCCGCCAACATGCCGCTTCACCAACCTTTCCTTTGAGCCGCTAGTTGGCCACCACGCGACTCGTGATTGAACTCTTGACCACTCGCTTAGGAGCGCCACCACATTTAGGAAGCACGCAACTACATAGGGAGGGGCACACAAGGTCACTTTGATCACATACGTGCACTTAACCATGTTTAGGTTAGGCCACTTGACCATATTGTCGCTCTTAGGGCAGTCTATGCACGATGAGCACATCATTTTAGTGCACTTAGGGCATCCAAGTCAAGTACATAGTGATAGGCTCCTCTAGGTCTACCTAGACATAATAGGATTGACGCCCATGAAGATAGGGTAAATGCATCTAGTCACATAGTGACCCAATCACATTAGACACATAGGATAACCAACACACACATTAGGGTTAGTTCATAAATATCCATAGGCATGCACTCTTGCACAACCCTTACCCTAAGGCACCACTACCACTAGTGGAGCACTAGTGCATGCATGAGGTAGTGACACAACCCTCTTAGTACTTGGACACATATACAATTTAGCTTTAGAGCTCATAAGCACAGCAAGTGTAGTATTAGGACATGGAGCTAGAGTTGTCCTTTTCACACCAACTCTCCCTAGGACACACACCTTTGCACATTAGGGCACCCATGTACATACTTGACCTTGCATACTTATGCAAGCCCCATGACAGAAAAGCCACATAGCACACTTAGGGATATCCATACATTAGTTAACTATTTAAAAGTGTTTGCTTTAGAACAAATGGAAACTCAAAAATAGGCATTAAAAATATTATAGTTTAAGAGGTGAGCCTTTTGGATTATCCAATAGGAAGTCTAGATGTTGACATCCATGGAGAGTAAATCTTCACTCTACAAATTTTAAGTTTTTGATTTAAAAAATGGATAGTGGGGGATTAAGAAAAGGGAGAACCTTGGGGAAGTTCCTATATGTATATCCTCTACATCACGTGCGTTCAAGACCTATTTATAAATATCATTGTCTGTGAATTTTTCCTGAATAAAACATAGCCCTTTTCTTTTCAATTTGTAAATAACCCCTTTATATTACACCCTAAGTATGTGAAAAATGTATAAAAATGGTATTTTAAAAATATATTATTTTGAGCCCATGTGATGCACACATATATTTATAAGTAACTTACTCGAGGGGAGAATGAATAGTGCACAAATTTTAAGTTTCTCCGACCTCATATATCCCTCCCTTTTTTTAGCAAACTTTCAATTTTGCTTTCCTTTTTCTCTCATGAAATCAAATTGACACAAAAATTGAGCAGGAAGCCATTTTTCTTCTCTTCTTCATTATGGTAAATTTTCATCTTCATTGAAGCTCTCTAATGAGAGTAATTGAGATTTTGATCATTCTATTTACCTCCACAATTTCTTCTAGAATTTGGGTAAAATGCAAATGCCCATCACTTTTTGTGTTTTCTCTTATGTGCTATTGATTCAATGTCATTTCTAACTATTATTATTATTTTATTTTATTATAGAGATTATTTTGAGCAAGAGGCATAGGTTCTCTCTCTCTCTCTCTCTCTCTCTCTCTCTCTCTCTCTCTCTTTGAGTGTTATTACTCTTTTTAGTTGGGTTTTCTTGTAGTTGTATTTGTGACACTTGCAATCATTCTTTGAATTGCGCACTTGGAAATTACTTGCAACAGCATATGCTAGGTCTAATCAGGCTAAAGACAAATCATGCTATAAGGAAAGACTAGCCTAAATACCAAAAGTGGATAGAATATCCAAAATAGGGTGCAAATTCTAATTCATAGTTATGAAAACCCTAAAGTGCAAACAAGGCACCATCCTAGAGAAGGGACCTAACCCTAATTTTGTCCATAAAAGGAAGGAAGGTCTCAATTGTATATACCCCTTTTGGTACATCCATGCTGCAAAAGCTTTGTCAATGTAACTATTGAAGCTTTCTATTCTCTTCTTCCATTCTATCATCTTGTCTCCATTATTGTGTGTGAGAGAGAGAGAGAGAGAGAGAGAGAGAGAGAGAGAGAGAGAGAGAGAGAGAGAGAGAGAGAGAGAGAGAGAGAGAGAGAGAGAGAGAGAGAGAGAGAGAGAGAGAGGGAAGGTGAAGCTCTACAATATCCTCTTGCTCTTCTTCTTCTTCTTCTTCTCTATTATTAGCTTCTTTATTATTGGTGTACTTGGTAGCAGATGTGAAGAAGTGGTGATATTGGATCATGTTTATTGGGTCATGGAACCATCTTTGAGCCTTCAAGCTTTCAAACTACAATGTTGGAAGGTAAGTTGGTGAGTTCATTGTACCTTGAAGCTAGTCTTGTGTTCTTGATTTCTTGGGTTGGAGAGAAGGATGTATGGTTAGCTAGAGCAAAGTGTTGAGAAGACAAGGCAAGAGATTGTCACCAAAGTAAGTTGTAGCTTTTGAAAGAATAGAAGTCTGTTCAAATGTCCCAACTATTGTGCATTTAGCCCAACACCAAAAAATAAAGGTAGGAAGAGCACTAAGAAAGACATTGTCTAGAAGAAAATGCTTACAAAACTTTTACAGATGTACCAAGACCAATTGAAGAATTATGCTATTCAGAACTTCATATTTAGGCAATAAGACTTAGTCCATGGATTGCATTTCTTTACTTCAAGATGAGGTCATGGTCTTTGTCATAGATGTTGTCGAGAGGAGTTACTCTTTCAAGGAGTAAAATGAGTTCCAATCAATGTTGCTACACTAAGCAAGTCACTATCTTGATTGTGATTACTTATTTTCACATCACCTTAGGTAAAGAAAACCATGCATTTGCCCCTACTTTGAATAAATAAGGTTAATCACTTGCTTCTCATGGACGTGCTAATTTTTAAGGGCATATTCCTATAAGTTGATAAAGCCATTATTAACCTAAAAATATATATCTCCTCTCCTAACTTTTTAAAAAAATGGGGAGGTAGTAATCATAATAACCCTTAATATTGCTATCCTCATGCTAGCTAGCTTCTCGCTTATATAAGCCCGTTTAGGCTTTAGCTCTCATTCCCATCAACTACCTTTTAATTATTTCTACATATCTCTCTCAAGGTGACATCTCGTATGATAGCTCAAATGAATATAAGCAAAGAAAACTTAACTTGTGGTGGGTAACTAGGATAGCAACTAGATATTGCCCTTGATACTTGCAATGCAAGTTCGATTATTTAGTCATCACTAGATAATTTTCATGTTTGATTTTGTAGGTAATATGTAGTATCATTCTCCTAGTCTCTTTTATTTTGTTTTGTTTTGGCTATCCATGAATTTAAGCTTGATGCTAGTAGCTTTTTGGCTAAATTTAATATTCAAATTATTTATATTAGAAATCTATTCTATCTTAAAAATTTCTTGATCTTATAGACATTTCTTACTACTTAGTAATGTTGGCTTTATAATCATCATCATGAAGATAGTGCTAAGGTAGCTATCTTCATAAGTCTTAACTCCGTGATTTCTCGTCATTGCTACTTTCATGGTAACTTGTTATATGCTATCCTTGTAGCATGCTGATTGGTACTGATATTTTATGCTTTAGGTATGTTGACTCTTCCCCCCACCTTCAATTTTTGTGCGAGGCCTCTTGTCATGCATCATCTCTAAGGAGTTTTATCAAGTCTTAATTGAACTTGAATAAACAAACATCAATTGCAACCTTAGTCTGAAAATCTACTACTCTTGCATTGCAAGTGGACTAAGCTTGCTACTTGAAGGTTTATTATATATGACTTACAGATCTCATGAATGCTATCACAAAAATCAAGGTGCTAATGGACAATGTGGAGAGGTTGGTCAAGAGGATGAGATGAACCTTAGTTGCTAGTTAGATGCTTCAAAAGCCATTACCAAGAATCCAAAGCTAGAAAGAGCCTTGAATTTTTATATTTGTGAAAAGTGAATGGAATGTATTGAGATGGAAACTAAGTGCTAATTCAAAGCTCAATCAATATAATAAACATAGTTAGATCCAAAATAAAGAGAGAACACAAGCTTTATTTTGATGTAGGAATAATAATCAAATACAAGGATGGCAATTCCAATCAAACGGACGATTAGGTTGAGGGAGATTTACTCGATCCACTCACACTAAGCTAAGGTGAAGCTTTGAGCTATGCTTCCTTAGTTTCCTTGAAACAAAGATATCCCATTATATGCTAATTTGTAATGACTTGTTGATTAGTAATGTCTTATCTGCTATTGAATATCTATTACTTGTGTGCTAATTGGCTATTGTTTGCCTATATGCTGATTAGAAGTTGCATGCATGTGGGATAATTAGCAAATTGCTTTTGGATTTTCTAATTACTAGTACTTGTGTGCTAAACTTGCATACTTTAATATCTACTTCACCTAATGGGGTCGATCATAAAATCCTTGTGCCTTTATATTTCTAAGAAGAAGAAGCAAAGTTTCTCAATGCAACTTGGGAAACCCCCAAGTGGGCTAAGAAATAGGACCAAGTTATTGTATGTAGATGCATTCATCCCACTCTAGCTTCTGGAAATCTGCTCATTGACTTGCAAACACCATATTGGGGCAATATGGGAATTTCCCATAAGTTTGGGACATGTGGTCAAATCTTTGTATTTGTCATAACTTGAATATTATAACTCCAAATGGAGAGCTCTATAGCTCAATAGATTCCATTTTTCAAGCGCTTTCTAATGGCAGGTCACATCATATGGTTTTCAGAAACTTATGGGCATGTTATCCGGGTGCCACCTTTTTAGTATTCAAAAAATGGAAATTGGGAGATTCCCAAACTTACTAATATTGTGTTTGCAATAATTAGCCTTGTTGTTTTGCTTAGTTATACCCAATCCCATAGAAATGTGGTTATTACTTCTTCAAAAGGATAATACTACAACAACTGAAAAATAAAATTTCTCCTTGGCTTGGATATGCCTCTTTTCTCCAAAAATATGATCCTTAATGAATAATGAGCATGTCCATGTTTGAGGCAAATAGGTGTCTCTCACCATATTAGGTTCTTTGCAACAAATTTCACCAAGCTTAATGATACTAGACATGATAAAAAGTTTCCTATATGGGGTTCATAAAATGCTATTGGACATTGCGGGTCATCAAGTATAGTGCAGAGATAATATAATTTTATGGTTCAATCGCACTTGTATAATATTGATTTTATTTTCTCAACCAAATGCTAGTAAGGATAGATGATGTTATTCTTCAAATGAGTGGCAAAGGAGGCCAATGAAGCTATTGAGACTTCTTTAGTTTTACCTATTACAAGGACATGGTGCTTATTGTTGCTAAAAGCCTCATGGTTTCAAAGTATGGTTCAAATCTGCTTGGCAACAAGAAGCGTGAAGGTGTGAAGCTCATAGAGAGATGTTTTAATCCACTCAAAGCAAAACACAACAAAAGCAACACCCCTTCAATTAGGAGATGTAGTACTACATCTCGAGGTTGCAAACTCCTTGAGGGGCATTAGAGACCCAAAAATTTTGGCAAAAAATCCATTTTCTTTTCTTCTGAAGTTTCTAGTAGATCTACTTCATTAAACTCAAGAGGAAAGGTACCAATTTTGATATCATACATCGATTGCTAAGAAACTATTTTTTATTAATGTATGCAAATGCCATCGTATAAAAAATGACATGGTTGAATTAAGTTGATGGGGAAAACCCTCTTTTATTGTTATCCATATATATTTTTGTAATGGGCTACTAGACAATTTCTTCCATAAAATGCTTTAGGGAAAATTTCTTCCTTATTAGGTAGCCCTACCTCCAAATTTATTCTAGGAGGTAGTTTCCCCTCATTCAAATCATATTTTATAAGCCATGTGATATCTTCATTTCTTCTCATATGATATATATGTACCATAACTATGCTAGTACTACTTACTTTCTCTATTACAAATATGTTGGTATTACTATTTTGGATTTCATAGCAAATGACTATTTGAAAAAATTGCTAGGCAAAGTTTTTAATCACGTTCCACCTAAATAATGTAATTGTATAGATGCAAAGAGTTCACTTTTGTTAGGCCTCAAAGAGTTACTTATGATCCCTAGACTAGAGGAGCACAACCATGTAGCAAAGCTTGAATGCTAGATCAATAGAAAATTACTAGGCATCTCAATATAGAAACATCAGGTCATTAATGCTAATAATTATGCACTTCATCTCAAGCAACTTCTCAATGATTTTAATATTGTTGGGATTGATAAAATATCTAATAAAACCCTTATTTCTTTGGTTAAAAACTTCTACTACTGCTCGCTAAAGAAAGATTCAATGAGTTTGATTTCTTACATGTCAATTTGAACATAAACTCCCTCATGAAGAACATTCATAGCCATTTGGGAAGGTAGATTATTTCTTTTCTTATGGGGACATACAATGCCTATAAGTGACACCTCTATTGGTTAACCCAATGCTACTAGCTTTATCTATTTTGATTATACCCTTAAGTTGGCAATGATTCTAGATTCTTGTAAAAAAACTCGTGAAGGAATTGGCCTCTCAACCTTAATGAACATGTCCACATAATCTTCTATCTTTTTTGTTAGTAGACTCAACCAAAGAGGCCTTTATTAATGTGCCAAATATTATATTGAGCTCTTAGTTTATTGATATCATTAAATGCTATGAGAACATCCCACATCATGGGAGTATGGCCTCATATGGACCAAATAATTTCATTAGCATTTGACCACAATAAAGCTTCATTTATTATAGTGGATCTTTGTAAAAGTAAAGCATATTGGGCTAACCATATTAAGGACAAGAATAACGTATTCTCTCTTCAAAAGTGCCTTACACTAAATGGTTGGATCATTGATACTACCTTTATCATGATTGCTAGAAAAACAAGAAGGCAATGTTGTGGCATCCGCATGGGATTTAGCTACTCAACCATGTGGTGTAATCTATATCTATCCTTCTTTGAATATACTTTTGTGAAAATTTTGACATTCTTAAACATGTTCTATATGCCTTCAAATTTTATGATTATTTTCTCCTTATAAATATCCCAAATCTTAGACTATTCTTCTACTAACATAGTTTCTTTATATTGTCCATTCATGTAGAGGTCCCCCTATAGTTCAACCTTTAAAAATTCATTCAATTTTTTGGATAGTAGGCACACACACACACACACACACACACACACACACACACACACACACACACACACACACACACACACACACACACACACACACACACACACACACACACACACACACACACACACACACACACACACACACACACACACACACACACACACACACACACACACACACACACACACACACACACACACACACACACACACACACACACACACACACACACACACACACACACACACACACACACACACACACACACACACACACACACACACACTCTCTCTCTCTCTCTCTCTCTCTCTCTCTCTCTCTCTCTCTCTCTCTCTCTCTCTCTCTCTCTCTCTCTCTCTCTCTCTCTCTCTCTCTCCACCAACTTTCTCAACATGTCATTCATTGCCTTCCTAATGTACTTAGCATTATTTATAACCTTTGATAAAAGAGACATATTACCCTTCAAATCCATTAGGTACTTTCATAAAAGCAGTGATTGACTATCTACCTAGTCACACAAGGTCATTCTCTCCCAAGTTGGACCAATTCTATATTCTAACAATTTTTCTGACAATGTACATGCCCATGTACATGACCAACTTAGGCTATTCGTGCAACAATTGCAAATGATGGCTTGAAAATACTAGGTTGTGGAGATTAATACCCACATGCTTGAACACTGATCTACCCATACTTAAGTTAGATCTAATTCTACTAACGTAGTTGTTATGTAACTAGGCTTTGTGAGTACCTTTGCACCGCTACTATCAGGGGTGGTGGTCTCTAGGTTACCACCCACTCATAGCCCAAAGTGGTATGGGTTGTTGGCAGGTCTACCCAAATAGTATGATGACACACATTAGCTTGGATTTTGTAGTTTTAACAATAGAGATTTTCTTTTTTTTAAAAATGAAGTATATACCTTCTATTTTAAAGATGGTTTTTGTGTTCGATTAACCATTAAAACTTTTTGGGTTGGATTATGGTCAAATATGATAATCATTAGGACTTGGAGTATTGGTAGTGTAAATGAAGTCTTTTACTAAGTTGAGTTGCTTGCATTGTAAAAGAACCCTAACCCTACCCTAACCACTTGCTTTAACTACACATACAAGTATTTACCTCTCTATTTTACATTGGTTCTTTTACATTGATCTAATGATCTTCCCTGATAGCATAGTGTGGTTCTCATTTTCCTCTCTACAAGTGCTTAGTTATAGCAAGTGCTAATGTAAATAATGACTCAATCGATTGATTCCTCACAATACTCATCTAATGATCTTCCCTAATAGCATAGCATGGTTTTCGTCTTCCTCTCTACACCTTTAGATGAAGCTTAGGACCACCCACTACTAAGCTTGGCTAGAAGGTCTATTTTAATACTCAAGATTTTATAAAAGAATTTTTGGAGTATGAGTAACCACTTTATTAATTTTTATTTAAAAAAATTGACACAAATTTCTACAATTTTCTCTAACCCCTCCAAGGGTATCATGTATATTAAGTTTCACTAATTTTGAAATGTACTTTTTCACTTCGTGTTGCAAGTTAACCCAATTTGAAAATAATGTTTATCCCACTTAATGGGAAACTAGGTTGAGTTTAATCTTTGGTTTTCAAAATAGATAATATTTCCATATCTTATGTTGAAAATCAACCCTATTTGAAAATAATGTTTGCTAAACTAGATAATATTTCAATAAGTAGTTTAGATTACTTGTTTATAACCTGCACGAGTATGTTGTCATCATCATTCTTTACATGATTACTAAGCCATTGTAATGAATGGGGATCACAGGAACATGGCATGGGAACATACTAGTCACACTGACGGTATATAAGGTGTAAGAGGGTATTTTGAGGCATTATAGAAATTATGAAGAAACTCTATTTTCACCTTCTCAAGCTTCCATGGCTTCTTCTTCTTCCTTCTCTTCTTCTTCCGTTCTCCCTCTTTCTCTCTCTTCTTCTTGCCTTTCTCTCTCCTCTCCCTCTTCTTCTGCAGTCCTCCTCTCTCTCCTTCCCCTTAGTTAGGACAGTTAGGTCTCTTTCATTACAAGTGGTATTAGAGCTTTGTCCTTGATCCTTCTCTTTTCCCATAGATTTAGGGCTCTTTTTAGTTTCCCACAGTTAGAAAACTCCAGTTACATCTCTTTCACAGGTACACAGGAGTACTCAGGCAGGTTGTCAGCCCTCTTGAAGAGTATGGCAGCCTTTCTTGGAGCTTTCCCAAGAACCATGGACACATCTGGAGGCGGGCAGACAAATTTGACAGGTCATCGCTAATTTTCATGCAAGTTTTTTTAGGGTTTTGGGCAAAAAGGAGGGTAGCACAGTTAGAGAAGGCCAAAAACTCAATTACTTTTCAAAAAAACCTTCTCTCTCCTCCTTCCTCCAAGCTGCCATGGAACCTCCAGGCCAAGAACCTCAGGAATCTTGCTTCCCCCCCTCTTCCTCAGCAAGAATGGCTAGTCCCAATGCTTTCCCCTCAGCTGGAGCAACATATTAAGTAGCAACAACCTTAATCTACCCTGTCTGTAGCCCCCAGGAGCAGCCCCAAAATTTGCGGTGCAAAAATCGGGCTGCTTCCTGGCTTGCTGGACAGTCCCCCCAGCCCTCCTCTCCTTCCTGACCTCACTCTTGGCTCTTGGCAACCTTCTTGGGCAGCATTAAAGGCTTCCTCCTCAGCTCTTGGACTCCCTTTTTCACTTCAAGAAACCCTGGTCTGGTGCAGTCCATGGCAGCCATGGAACCTTGGCATCAAGCTCAGAAATCTTGAAGATTTTGGTCTTTTCTTGGTCCCTGGGAGTCCCTCTTCAAGCCTAGCTCAAGATTTCAGCCATCAAGAAGCAGGGGAAGAAGATTACAAGCAAGATTTGAAGGCATGCACTTGTGGGCAGCCATGGCTATGGGAGTAGAGCTTCAATTTCAGCAAGAGCTCTTCATGGGAAGGTCCTGAGCCAACCTGCCCCAAGCTTGACTTCACCCTTTCTTGACAGAGCACAACCATTTTGGAGCTATGGAGCATGCGGGATCAAAGTGGAGCTCTCATGAAGGACTGAAGTGGCATTAGTGGCTGCCTTCTTCTCCAAAAGACTCAAGGTAACTGATTCTTGGCTCTCATTCTCTCCATTTAAGCCTCTTGTTGAATCCCATCCACTTGTTTGAAAGAATGTATGAGTCCAAGTAGATAATAGGAGTCCCAGACATTAAATGCATGCTGAATATTAATCCCAGTCATTTCCCTTTGATCTTATGGCACTGAAATGGATTTTACTCATACTGAAGCTTCATTGTGATTATATTTTGCTTACCCATAACCCGTTTGGCTTCTTGTGAATTGGCTGAGCCAAGAATTGAAAAAAAAATCCATTGTATAAGGGTGAGTAGGCAGTGAGTCATGCCGGTAAGCTCTCTATCCTTATTCCCCATTCCAATTCCATGCACTTCATGAAAAGCCCAAAATTTTGATTTCTAAAATGCATCTCATGCTGGGTGTTTAATTAATAAATGTATGCCATGTATATTCCGGGTGAGGAAAAGCCCGATGCCAGGCGAGGTGGCAAGACAAAAGAGGGGTGACCCCCCCTTGCCATCAAAGACCCTGAAGGGGTGCACAACCCGGCCCGGGGGGAACTTTGCCCACCTCCCGGTGATCTGGAGCCCAAAGAATTATTGCAGGTGCAGGTACATTTGATGGAATAGCCCGAACCCTGATCATTTGAGTCTGCAAGCCCCTACATGCATTGATAATGTCACGAACCACTTGGTAATGTATGGTGGATGCAATGCAAGAAGGGCAGGGTATGCAGTTATGGAAATGGTCTCAGCAATAAACTATGGATGCAAAGGATGTATGGCTTTATGTGGCATTGAGAGCCACTGTTGAGGCCCTGGATGTCTGGGATAAGACCCTCACCATTGGGATAAGGTATGCTCCTTGAGGGAGTCTTTGCAGGGTATTGCACATAGCCAGTCCTACACAGTCAGCCCGCAAAAGTTGATTACAGCAAAGCCTTCTTGTGTGATTGAGTGTGGGCTCTATAGCTTGATTCAAAGAGGACATCTTCCCTTTCGATCTGAACTAAAAACCTCCCCATTCCGCCTTACGTTTGGGAGATACACTCAATTTTGTGCTCAGAGGTACTGTGGGATAGGCAACAATCCTACACAGTCAGCCCGCAAAAGTTAATTACAGCAAAGCCTTTTTGTGTGATTGAGAGTGGGCTCTATAGCTTGATTCAAAGAGGGCATCCTCCCCTTCGATTTGAACTAAAAACCTCCCCATTCTGCCCTAGAATTTGGGAGATACACTCAGTTTTGTGCCCAGAGGTACTATGGGACAGGCAGCAGTCCTACACAGTCAGCCCACAAAAAGTGATTACAGCAAAGCCTTAATCATTTACTATCAAAGATATTTTTAATAACCTCGTAGAGGGGATCGAGGGCTTTCATTTGAATAAAATTTTTTGGCGATTGGAGTTCCCTAGCTCAAGATATCTTCATTTCTGTAATAAGAGGTCTGGTGGACTGCACTTGGGATGGTAGGCCACGAGGGTAAAGCACAAGCCCAGGAGGAATTTCAGCGCGAAATAAGGGACTCCCGTGCCTCAATGAACGATCCTAGCTCAGCCCAGGAGGATTATGAAGACATGTTTGGAGAGGGTGCCCCCGAGATAGACCGCTTATCTCTGCTCAACCAAACCTTATGCCAACATGAGACCCATCATGCTGAACGACATCGAGAGATGGAGCAATGCCATAAGGAGATGGAAACCTGCCAAGATCACCGTCATTCCGAGATGATGGCCAAAATTGACTTACTCGTAGCGCATGGGCGCCCTCATCCCCGCCATTGCCCCCCCTCGGATCGACTCGAGGAGTATGTCCCTTCCTGTGAGGCTAACCGCCCTCCCCCCTTGGAGACCGGGCGTAGCCCACAAGGTCTCGGTGCTACCCATGGCATTCCCCATAGCACTTACGAGACGGGTGAGCCCTCCACTCGACATGATGAGCCCCTCCTTCCCTCCCCCGTTATGAATCCTTCAAGCCCATCCTTGGCACCCCAACTCCCCTGTAACGGAAGCTACTTGCACACTCAAGGGAATGGCTCCAATGCAAATCTTGGGCAGCATGGAATGCACGGAGTGCATGGGCAGCATGCATATGGCAATGGGCAGCATGCACATGGCAATGGGCAATATGTATATGGCAACGGGCAGCATGCATATGGTAATGGGCAGCATGGACATTTTGGACAACAAGGTCCTACTGGGCAATTTGGTCCTCATATAATGCAAGAGCAGCATGGCCCCCATGGAAATTTTGGACAGCCGGGGATTGGATAGCAAGGCATGTATGGGCAGCATGTAGCACATGGCATTCATGGGCAGCAAGGCCCAAATGAGCTGCGTGACAAGATTGTGTTTACTAAATTCAATGGGCAGTCCTCATCCCCAGCTGAACTAGAGGAATGGACCTCTAAATTGGAAGCCTATTTTCTCATCTACCCCATACCGATGAGGCAAAGATCATTTTTGCCTCCCTTCATTTAGAAGGTTTGGCCACACATGGTGGAGATTCGTTCAAAGAGAAAATCAACAGTTTCGTGATTGGGAAGAGTTCAAGATGCATATGATTCAAGTTTTTGTCTCCCCGGTGGAAAGATAACGATTGGCTAGGCAATGGTATCAGTTTGATCAGAGCGAAATCTCACCGTGAGGGACTACACCAAACCAATTTATGAACCTATCCATGTATGTTGAGGCAGTCAGTGATGAGGCCAAATTGTACAAATACATTTATGGGCTAGATGTGCATCTCTCAGATGATGTAATGGCTCAAAAGCCAGCCACCCTGTTTGCAGCCATAGAATTGGCCGAACGCTATGGTCGAAAATATCGTCGCAATGAGGGCATGCAGCCCATTGCAGGGCAGCAAAGATACCCTATCAGGCAACCCCCATATGCTAATAATTATCGCAACAATAATGCAAGGAATGGCAGCCCCAAAATCCCTACTTACCCCACTTTTAATGCTGAAAGAAAATATGGCAGTTTTGGGACAACACCACCCTCCAAAAGTGACCCAAAGTATGCTGAAAATAGGACAAGGAATGGCTTCAGTCCTAACGGTCAAAAATTCATTCCTCCTGAAGTTGTCAAGGATAGAAAAGCCAAAGGCTTGTGCTTTAAATGCGGGGATAAGTACACAACTGATCATGCATCCAAATGCCCCTTTAAGAACGCCATTGTCAAGTTTAATAGCATGTATATGCTAGAAGATAGTGACAAGTTAGAAGAGGACTTGCATGACAACTCTCCAATGATGACACTTGCTGAAAATGCTGAATATGAGGAGGATCTTGATACCGATCAGTTTTATGACTCATCGGACGGGTTCCCTTTTGACCCCGGTGGCTGCCCCATTGATGACGTGCTTGGGAATGACCCTTGGCACCCCTCATTCACCACTATATCATCTTGCTCGATCTCCATGGATACATGGACCGGCTCTAGGAGCCCGAACACCCTACGAGTGCATGGTAACATTGATGGCAAGAGTGTATACATCCTCATAGATAGTGGCAACACGCATAGTTTTGTGAATAAATCGACTCTTGGCCCGACTCTTGGCCGTTTCACATGTGTTCCCACTGAATTACAGCAACCTCTTCGGGTTCAAGTGGCCAATGGAAATGAGGAAGTGAGCTCCCATGTATGCACACAAGTGTTTCTTATGATTGCTGAAAATTACACAGCAAAGGTGGACTTAATTACCCTTCATATGGACCCCCTGGATATTGTTTTGGGATGTGATTGGCTTCAGCAGTTGGAAAAAATCTTTATGGACTTCTCTCAGCTGTATATGGAGTTTGTAATGCATGGGCAGCTTGTACACTTGGAGAGAATCAAAGAAAATGCAGATTTTCAGCTTATAACAGCAAGACAACTCAAAAAAGAATTCAAGAAACGCTCCCAAATCTTTGTCTTGCATTTGCATAAGGATAATGATGACCAACACACCTTGGGGAAGCAAAATGCAGCACTAAAAGCGCTTTTGGCTGAATATGAGGACCTATTTCAGCCCCCCACTATCCTTCCCCCTCAGAGATCGGTGGATCACCCGATTGACTTGGAGCCCCATGCCAAGCCCATCAATAAACCCCCATATCGACTCTCTAAATTTGAAAGAGAGGAAGTAGCAAAGCAAGTCAATGAGCTCACTGAGATGGGATTCATAGAGCCTAGCTCTTCCCCTTATGCCTCCCCGGTTCTATTGGTTAAGAAAAAGGACGGATCTTTCCAGCTGTGTATTGACTACCGTGATCTCAATAAGATCACCGTCAAAAATAGATATCCCATCCCTCGAATTGATGACTTGCTTGATGAACTCAAGGGAGCATGCTACTTCACCAAGATTGATTTGCGATCCGGTTACCACCAAATCAAAATGAGGGTGGGTGATGAAGTCAAAACAGCCTTTTGGACTGACCATGGCTTGTACCATTTCCTTGTCATGCCATTTGGACTCACTAATGCACCCGTCACATTTTAGAGCTTAATGAACAAAATATTGCAGCCATGGCTTTTCCAGTTTGTGTTGGTATTCGTTGATGATATACTCATTTAGAGCAAGTCACTACATGAGCATCTGAAGCATGTCAGGCAAATTTTTGATGTACTGAGAGAGCACCGGCTATTTGCCAAAGAAAGCAAGTGTGTCTTCATACAAACAGAGGTTGAGTACTTAGGACACATTGTTAGTGAAAAAGGCATCCAAGCTGATCCTAAGAAAGTGCAATGTGTCCGGGAGTGGCCCACCCCTACTATCACTACCTCCTTGCGTGGTTTTCTTGGCCTCTCCTCTTTTTATTGGAGATTTATTCGCCATTATGCCACAATTGCAGCCTCGTTAACAGACAGGCTGAAAAAAGAGTCTTTCCTATTGGATGAATTGGCTGACCGCAATTTTCAACAGCTGAAAGACTTGCTCACTTCAGCCCCCATCCTCGTATGCCCTGACTTTTCAAAGGATTTTACCATCCAGTGTGATGCTAGTGGACGGGGTATTGGTGTAGTCTTGCTGCAAGAACACGGGGTAATAGCATTTGAGAGCCAAAAATCGGATGATAAAGAGAAAGATTGCATGTCTATGATCAGGAGATGTTGGCAGTCATTCATTCTATCAAAAAGTGGCATCACTACTTGTATGGCAGCAGATTTAAGGTGAAAAGTGACCACCGTGTGCTCAAATACTTCTTGACTCAGCCCAACCTCACTCCCAAACAACGTAGATGGGTGGCTACCCTACAAAACTATGACTTTGAGATTACCCACACCCGTGGCAAGGACAATGTAGTGGCTGATGCACTCTCTTGCATGTGGGCATGCAAAGTTTCATCTATCACCGATGAACTCCACCATAATTGGATTGAAGAGCTCCAAGAGGCATACTTGCTTGATGCTGAATTCAACCCTCTTTTCCAAAAATTATAGCAAGGTGTCATGGATGACAATTCCCAATATCAGCTCCACAATGGCCTCATTTGGATCCATGGCCGTATTATGATTTCCCATGCCTCTCCCTTCACCCAAAGGATCCTTGAAGAGATGCATTCTTCACCAATTGCTGGCCACTTAGGGGTCTTCAAAACATATGACCGAGTTTCAAAAAGCTTCCATTGGAAAGGCCTATGGCAGGATGTGAAAGACTTTGTGTCTAGATGTGTGCCTTGCCAACAAAATAAAGATAGCACTCTTAAACCGGGTGGATTGTTTCAGCCTTTACCTATCCCCAAAGGAAAATGGACCCACATTACCATGGATTTCATCACTGGTTTACTTACAACCAAGAAGGGTTGGGATAGCATATATGTGGTAGTTGACCGACTCACTAAAGCAGCCCATTTCATCCCTACAAAATCCCAGTTTACAGCATCTCAAGTTGCCACTCAGTTTATGGAGCATGTTTTTAAGTTGTGTGGCTTACCCCAAGTCATAGTACATGACCGGGACACCAAATTTATGAGTCAGTTTTGGCAAACAATTTTTAGCTCCTTGGGGACCAAATTGACTCCGTCCACAGCCTATCATCCCCAAACGGATGGGCACACCGAGAGAGTCAATAAGTGGCTTGAAACTTATTTGCGACATTTTTGTCATGATGTGCAGAATTCTTGGGACGTATGGCTGCACTTGGCTGAATTTTCTTACAACAACTCCACTCATTCGAGCATTGGAGTCTCTCCCTTCGAAGCATTGTATGGTTATCGGGTGCCCCTTCCTACCGTGATCTTCAATGAAAAGCTCAACCCCCTTGGAAAAGAAGAGTTGGACCGCATGCAAGCTTTACTTCAACAATGCAAGGTAAACCTCAAAAGGGCTCAAGAGCACATGAAGCTCCATGCTGATGCAAAAAGAAGACCCCTTGACTTTCAAGAGGGTGAATTGGTACTCCTCAAGGTCCCCACGTCCCGTTATGCCACACTAAAGGACAGTTCTTGCAACAAGTTGGCACACCGTTACTATGGGCCCTACAAAATCATTAAGAAAGTCGGGGACTTGGCTTACCGTCTCCAACTCCCTCCCACTACTAAGATCCATGATGTCTTCCACGTGAGCCAATTGAAACCTTTCATTGGCACTCCCAAAGATCATGTAGAGGAGCTACCACCCATAGATGAGGAGGGCCTTATTCATTACATTCCTGAAGCGGTCATTGGGCAACGTGAAAAACAACTCCATACCCGTCCCATACATGAATACCTGATCAAATGGCAAGGCCTACCAATAGAGGAAGCCTCTTGGCACCCAACATCTATTTTGGATGAATTTCCACACCTCAAGGAGGCCGTATTGGTTGGAACTTAACCATGACACCTATTTTGGGCTGCAGTCTGCATCTAGACAGCCACCTGTTTTGTATCAATTTTGGCCTTGGTCCATTTTCAGCCCCATCCTCCATACATTGGGGCTGAGAGTACACCTCAAGGGCTCCGTCCCAACACCTTACTTGCCTCAATCAGACTTCCTTAGTGGAAATTATGGCTGTTTTTCTCTAGCCATACTATCTGGGACATCACACTAGTAATTCTTGGATAGCCCTCTATTTTGTAACAGTTTTGATCCTGACCTGATTGCAGCCCTGCCCCACCCACATGGACTGAAAGTACATCTCATGGGCTCCGTAAGGACACCTCAACTGTCCCATTCAGAGTTTCCCACACAAAGTTATGGCTGATTTCCTACAACACACCCTTACAGTCCATGACTACATCCCTTGTTTTTTAGGACAAAAACTTTATGAGACGGGATGGTTTGTAATGGACGGGGATCACGAGAACATGGCATGGGAACATACCAGTCACACTGACGGTATATAAGGTGTAAGAGGGTATTTTGAGGCATTACAGAAATTATCAAGAAACTCTCTTTTCACCTTCTCAAGCTTCCATGGCTTCTTCTTCCTCCTCCTCCTCCTCTTCTTCCTTTCTCCCTCTTTCTCTCTCTTCTTCTTGCCTTTCTCTCTCCTCTCTCTCTTCTTCTGCAGTCCTTCTCTCTCTCCTTCCCCTTAGTTAGGACAGTTAGGTCTCTTTCATTACAGCCATTTTACTTCATTGAGGGGTTAAATCCATGTAAATATCAAATATTGTTATGCTTTCTATTGTGCTTCCTTTATAATCACTTACCATCAAATGGCTAAGCCATCTAAACTTGTTGTCTTGCTGCCTGATTTCTTGAAAATGTCATTAAATCTTTTTAAATTGATATATATTTTTTCAACTTTTTTAAACGTACAATTATATACCCATACCCCTTCTTAATCTAGTATATCATTTTATGGCTATCCTTCATGCTTGAATGATTTGCTCTTACTTGAAAATAAAAAATGATTATATGTAAATATGTTTTAACCATGCAACTCATGATTGTATCTTAGTATTATTCTTAGCCTTATATCTTGACATAATAGTATTTTTTCCTAACATAAATTCCTAAAAGCAAATCGATTATATAGTATATCGATGTTGTAGGTTGCGATTTTCATTATTATGTGTATATGTTAATTTAAAGTGGTTATAACTAAGTCAATTAAGAAATATCCTCCATTAGAATTAAAGCGTACCCTAAATAAACAAGGTAAATGACTTGAGGCTTCTCATAAACATGCAACTCTTAAGGGCATACTCGTAGAAGGATAGTTACCTCATGTGGTAAAGCATTACCAATGTCAAAAGATCTCTATCCCTCTTAATGTTCTTGAAGAAAGGGGAGGTACTAATGACAATAACCCTCAATCTTGCCATCACACGCTAGTTAGCTTCTTGCCTATATAAGCCCATTCAAGATTGATCTCTAATTTCCATCAATTTCTTTTTCATTCTCTCTACATCTAATTTTCAAAAGGTGACACTTGATGTGATAGCTCAATTGAGCACAAGCAAGGTCATCTTTACTTATGGTGGGCAATTAGCTATAGTCATTGATTTGCAACACATAATTTGCAAGTAATAGGTAGTGTCCCTTGACTCTTAGTCTCTATTATTTTACTTTGTTCTTGCAATCTATGAATTTAAGCTTGACGTTGTTTGGCCAAATATAATCTTAAAATTATTCATATTGAGGTCTACTATATCTTAAACAATTCTTAATCATATAAATGTTTATTTTTGCTTAGCAATAACTGGCAAAAGGGCATGGTCAAGCAACCAGCCACACTAATGTGGAGATGACACAATGTATATTGAAGGGAAAAGGATTATCAAACTCTTTTTGGAGATGAATCAATCATCAGAACAATACATATCTTCAATTGGAACTACACAAAGGTGTTGAATGGAAAACACTTGAAAAGGCCTACATCGTTAGGAACCTCTCTATTGCACATTTTAAAAACATTTAAATGTGAATGTTATGTTCATGTTCTAGATAAGAAAAGAATCATGCTAGAAGTAAAGAGCTAGAAATATATCTCTAGGCTATAGCTAGGAACCTAAATCCTACAAGATGTATAACTATGAGATAGACTAAGAAGGTGATTGTCAGCCCCATGATGTGGTGATCATGGAGTAGTCGCATGTAGTGGAGGAGAAAGGATCCTCTAGAAGTAAGCTTCATTGTGCCTACAATAGATGTTAAAGTTTTTATAAAGGAGGAGAAGAATCTCTCAAATAATGAAGTTCCTAAACCATAGTAGCCTATTTAGGTGCTACAAGCGAGGCCACTTCTCAAGTTGGGCAAATCAACTCTTTAATGAGAAGAATATAGCATCTATAGTGGAGAAGGAGCCAGCATGCCTTGATGATTGAGATAATGTAAGCACGAGGCTACAAGTATGGATGAAATTATGGGTAATGCAATAACAATTTAATAACATCTTATTCCTTCACCACATTCTTCATCTTTTGATAAGCTTGCTAGAAAGTGTAACATAAGATGTAGTATCATATATGTCATTTGCTACATCATCTCATCAAGAGAGGAGATTGACAAAATGACATGAAGGCTTTTGGAAGGATTTATTTTGTTTCCACATAATAAGCCTACACATCCATTACAAGATAGTAGGAGCCTTCACTATGCAAAATATGTATTGATCCTCTATAATAAAATAAAAAATGGTGTGCATCTAAATAGGAGCATAGGGATCATTACATCCATAGCTCAATCTTGTGGAAGTGACCTTGAAATTTGAAAGCAAATATTTACATATTGCTGTTGATTCCAATTTTGAGTTAATGGAGGTTGTCTCTCCAATTTTGAGAAACTTTCCTTCTCTATTTTAAGAAAATATTTGCTTCATTGCTAGTTTCCATGTTACATAGAACCAGTAATTACCTTTTTATGGTCCATATAGTCTCATGACAACTTCTTTTGTTCCTCATCAAATAGTCAAGGTTACTTTAAATTAATAAGCATAAACTCTTGCCTTAAGTGCCATGGTCTACCTAGAAATAGTACATAAGAGGTACCATAAGATTTTGGTTTGACCACCAAATAGGACACAATAATCCTTGCTCAGTAGGATGGTCTTCTTGTAGGAAAGAATGGCCAAAATTGGTTAGCCAAACTAGTAAGCCAGTTGTTGGCACTTGCATATCTTCTAATCCTAGATTCTTCATTGTCACATAATTCATTATGCTCATTGGGGATCTCCATCAAACAATCAATGAGTAACTATGAAGCATGCTTCAATCTAGACTTCTCTTTTTGGAGTTCTTGGATTAAAAAGAAGTATTGTGTCCATGCTTATCTATTTACCTAGCTTTTGGAACTACGATGGACTTTGTTGCAATTTTTGCAAGGCAACACTTTTATGCTTTAAAAACGTGCTTTTGGATCTGTGTTGTACATTAAGATAGAATTCTGGTAAGTGTAAGTTGGATGGAAGGTGTCATTGTTTCTCTTAAAACATAGTCAAATCTCAAAGTGACGCAAGCTCCACACTTGGTTCAAAGAGAGTGAGAGTTAAGAGGGAGTGTAACTCAACCCCTCTATCCATAAGGTAAAATCTCAGCTTCGACCTCCTAAAATGATGCTGTGTTGATTCTATAACTACCAAACCCTAGGAAGTCATAAATCGTATTCAGCTCTATCTTATCTAAATTATGGGAAACCACCCAACTTATCAAGTCCACCCTACCATAGGACGTTCTCATTGGGAGAACACTCTCCCATTTTCTAATTACCTAGCACACTTAAGTGATATATATAAAATCAACTTCCTTAATTATCATTGTTTATTAATGGTTCCTTCACGTAGCTTAATCACTGATACAAAGACACTACTAAACAATATTTTCCAAACAAGTAATCTTTATTCCAATCAAGTTGTACAAAACATTAGATCTATGACCACAAAACCATATCCATTATGGATGCGTAGTACAACCCTACTGTCCAATACCAACAACCACCAAACCACCCCCTAACTAGTATGGGGGTCTTCCAAAATCCATTGAGCTTGTAGGATGCTACTTTCTTTGTTGGTGTTATAGTAGTTCTTAACCAATACTGCTAGTCACCCCCAACTCTCAACAAAGTGGACACACCTACAGAGAGGCCTCTCAATAGTGAGCTTGGTCTTAGCATCCTTGCCAAAAATCGATACCTAGTGAGGGAACCCTGTAGGATGCTTGGGGATAGCCATCCTTGCAAAATCTTGTATCATTTTTATGGAAATTACCATCAATAGTTGTATGTAGGAAATCACAACCATAGTAACTAGGCCTAAGCTAATGCAAACAATCCTTTGAGAAGATTGTAATAACTACAAATTCACCTTTGTACAACTATTTTTTTGCAATCATGAATGTCAGCTACTCTTTTCTAATTTATTCAATGTAATACTAGGATCATAGTTATATAATTATAACTCCCTGATTTATGAACATTAGTAAGCAAGAAAATGAACTTCAAGGAAGTAATGTAAGAACATTGTGAATGAAGTGTAAATTCTAAATGTCTAGGTTATGAGGAGAAGGATATGGTCCAAGTAGTCTAAGAGTCTAGAGAACGGTTGTGGTGCACCTAGTGTATCAATGGGGCGATAGAGGTAATAGGGGTAAAGGAGACGTGTTCTCCACTAGGGAGTTGGGGAGCCACAATCATCACACTATCCATAACCAATTGGGTTGGATCAGAAGGTGCTACACTCATGCTTACTGTAATATGCTTGGTAGCTAGCTGGAGCATGTCTTTTTGGGGCCATTGTTCTGAATCAAGTGAGTAGTAGGAATCCTCGAAGAGAGGGGGTTGAGGGCATGGGGAAGAGAAGTGTGGCCAAGAGAGGCAAAAAAATTTAATGAAAACTTGCATGAAGTAGACTCTAGAGCACGCCTTAACCCTTCTTAGATAGTTTTTGGGTAGGGAATATTGCTTTTAGTGTTTACAACTTATGTCTTGATGATGATAAGCATGGTGATGCCTTTTATGGTACGAAAATGTGAAAAATAAAAGTCCAACCAAAAATAAGAATTGGGGGTCACCCAATCGCAATTTGATATGACTGACAGTATCCCTATTATTGTGGCTCACGACTAAGGTTGGAATGAAGGCATAGATCTTGGCATCTTGGCCTTGGCATACTTGGCAATGAGATTACAAAGGCTTCATTTGAATCATTGGCTATGCATGAGGTGCAATCCTTTTCTTGTAAGAAAAGCTTTCCGGAAGGTCATCTATCTCGGCAATGTCATCGCCCAAGCTCGCTTAACTACCTAGTGACTATCCATCAAGCTAGTCATTGTTATTATCCTATATTATTAAGATAGTTTTTATAAACTTCTTTTGGAAAATATTTTCAAGTACCTTCCACTTATGAAATGGCATACAAATAGTGACATATGAGGACCTTCCACTTATGAATTGGCGTACAAATAGTGACTTTAATCCGCATTATTAAGACATGGTCAAGTTAGCTACAAAAAAAATGTAGCGTATTTTATTGCATGGAAATTGGATATGTCACACAAATAGACTACAAAACTACTACAAGAGGCATACATCTTCATGATCATGTATGGAACTAACACCATAATTCCACTTGAGTCTCTAATCTAGTATTTATGTTGTGGTACCACAACACTGAGAAGGCACCAAATCTTGGACCAACTGCCTCATTGAGTTGGAACACCTAACAAAGACACATATCTTAGCCATGCACACCTTACTGTTGAGAAGGCTAGACAAAAGCCCAGTTTGACAAGCACATGCAACAAAGACCCTTTTACAAAGGAGATCTAGTGCTTCTATATTTAATCAAAGGACATAAAGCAAACATTTATGATTTCTAGCTCCACATTGCATGTTCTACTTATCACTTATGCATTATAAGTAGAACATGCAATGTGGAGATAGAAACCATAGATGGAGAAAGCATTTGACATTTTAATGGTAGTCCCATTAACAAGTACCATCCTCTACTACACTATTAATGCAAACCCCCCATAAAGGAACTTGACATCCCCACAAGTGCCGTCATGGTGGCCAAACAAACTTGGTATGAACAATGTGAGAAACAAGCATAAGTTAATTAGTTGTCTCAAGCAAATCCACCATTCACAACCTCATGCATCAAGTTCAAGGTCATCACTCTCAATAATATAGACTTTGAGGATTAGCCTATTATACAACTAGCTTATCTTCAAGTCTAATTGAGTGTGCAACAAAAGCATGTTGCTATAATGGCTTTGATTTTGATGAAGGATCTAATTTTAATACCCTATCTTATTACATTTGAAAACTTAAAGCAACCCTACACTTTGTTAGGAAAATGCAAGCTCATGCAGAAGTGGCCATCATATATCTCAAGTACACTTATAGTACTGCATCTTGTCATATAACTCTCATGTATACTCAACAAGTACACATCATATATCTCTGTGTTATACTCATAGCCATGGTTGCAAGCATTCTAAATGTACACATTAACTTGCATTCTTGAAAAGCTGAAAAATGTCATCTTTTATTCAAAAAAATAATATCATGTCTCTCTACTACACTCATAATACTAGATCTCCTCCCTTAACACACAAATACTTGAAAAGTATTAAAGACATATACCATGGTAGCATGAGATATATGCTATATATCCCATTGAAAATGCATTTTAAGCAACAAGTAATTTCTATATACAAGATACTCACAATCAATGGCCATTATCAATAACAAATATCTAACAAATAACTCATGCATGCCTACAAAAGTGAAATATGAGACTTAGAATGCAAGAAGTAACAAGAAATGGCAATAGTATGCTAAAGTAAACATATCATACTTCTCAAGAGCAATGAAGAATGCCTAATGGCATACTTGGATATGAACATGATTCTTGGAACCAAAGCTAACCATTTAAGAATCCTAATCTACCATGACATCCATGGGACACTTCATTAATGTAATGTGATTTTTAAAATTAAGGATCTATCAATGGAACGTTATCACTATTTCAAATAGTCTGTTTGAATAATCCCATATGTTGCATTCCTATATAATTGAAGACCTATCTTCTCTTTGTATCCTACCCACTCTCGTCAATCTTTCCTTATTGTTGTATCTACCAATTCGTCTGGTAAGAAAGCATGTCTTCCTCACCATCTAATTAGGCTCTATATACTAATTGGACTTCATTTATGTACTAAATGTGATGTGATAGGACAACAATCAATGTTGAATCTTTTATGCCTACAACCCATAGTGGTGTATTGGTTCTTATAAGCATATTATTATGGTTGGTTTGTAGGCAACATGTTCAGCCTTTCATTATAAACAATTCTTCTTAACTCATTTGTAAAAGTTGAAGAGAATGTTGGACTTAGGATAGTAAAATTTTCTTATGATTACTTTTTTTAAGTAATTGCACTTCCTATTCTATTCATTCAATATTTTTAGTTTATTATTCATTGAAGTATTCAATGGTATCAAGTTTAATGTCTATAAATCTTGGATTTAAATGCTCATCATTATAATATAGTGACTATTTTTTCTTTGTCATATTTGGTCATTTGGATCCCTTTCACAACTATTTTGATGAAATTGTATTAATGTGTTCTTGTAACACAATTTGGTCTCACATACACATGCATGTACCCACACGCACGCATGCACACGCACACACACACACACACACACACACACACACACACATACACATGCACACACGCACTCAATGCCAATCTAATGATTTTCCATGATAGCATATCATGCTTCTTGTCTTTCTCCATACACTTCAACTTGGTGCTTGGGACCACCACTATTGCTAGACTTGGTTGTGTCTTACATTCATGAGACTGCCATCCCAATTAATGATCATGGGCTCATTGCACTTGCTTTAATCGTATGCCCCCATATCCTCCCTTATGCTTCTTTTCAAGCTACCTATGATTCTTACTAGATGAGAGAGTGATTGCAAATGTACCTTCTTACACTTCAATCTTGGCCGCTTCTCTCTCAGCAACATTAGGCTATACTATTTAGCCTGGTTGCATGATATTATACCTTGGCCTTGATTCTAGAAGGTCTAATATGTAATACTATTAATCATGGGTATATAATCCCTTACTAAGCAGGTGGAGAATGGTAATTAAGTTTTCATAAAAGTCTAGCAATCCACCAAAACTATGGAAAACAAGAGATACATATGCAAAATTATGATCCATGTTGGCCAATTGCTTCTTAGCATCTTTCATTTGCATGATGTATGAATGCACAAAATCTCCTTCAATCATATGCTCAACCTCTAATTGCTTGTGCAAGTATGCAACATGCACTTCAATATGTAGGGATACAATGATGTAAGTAAATCACAAGCTTGCTTGGCCATAGAGCCCAATGCAATGTGAGGAATGGCCTACCTGACACAACAACATTGAAATCAATGCATGTGTCAATGCTTCCTTTCCATCCCATCTTGATTGTTTAAGAGTGAGGGGTAGTAACAAGTGTTGAGCTTGATGAAGAAACAGTAATAGCCAATGAACCAACACTAGAACATGCTTACTCATGTTTACACAGTTGGGCATGTAAGCCTCAACTTTGTCCTTAATGCATATGTCCATAATTATTTTGTGACGAATGCATGTATAATGTATGCCCACGTGGGTTAATTAGTAGCATTCCAATTTATCATCAATACCAAGGATTCCATGAAGATCATTATGCTACATACCATACCAATACTATTATGGAAATACATTTATTGATTTCTATTATTATGAATTTTTTTAATTTTTTACTTAACTCTATCTAATTATTTGCTCAACATAATAAAAAATTAGTTATTATCCTTTTGTTGATCTACAGGCATAATGCAACTAGTATTGTATATGCATATCTTTGCACGATAACTCATGAAATACATGGCGAATAGACAAAATCTACAATAATAAAAAATAAATATTTGTATTAAATTAAAAATATGATAAAATATTAAAATCAATAAATATATTTTCTTAGCATTAGAAAATGTTATGAAATTATATTTCATTGTGGATTTTGTGTATTTTTCGTGGCTTAGCATGCAAACACGTGTGCACAGTATTGGTCGCATTATGCATGGTAGATAGATGGAAGGATACAAATGTGTATTGTGTTGTGGTGAGCAGATAAATAGATGAAGTTAAGTAGAGTTAGCATTTTGGAGTGCACATTTTAATGCATGAAATTTATGCACTTCACAGCATGAAAAAATACTATTGAAAACATTATATTTTGTATGCATCTATTAGCGCAAGGTCCTTGGATGTGCACATGTGTAATAGATTTATTTTTATGCATTTATTAGAGAAGACACAATATTGTTTTTGTAAAGCTATTAAAATATAGCTTGTTTTGATTTTTTGTAGAAAAGTAAGTCATGCAAAGTAAGGAAAAGCAAGAACTAAAAAATGATGCTTTCAATGTATCATGAATACAAAAGCATATTTTATTATGGATTTTATATATTTGCCACATAATTCATAACTTATCATGCAAATGCATGTGTGATTACTAGTCACATTATGTTTGTAATTGTTTTCTTTGATGATGTACTTATTTTTAGTAAATTAGAAGAGGAACATAAGAAACATTTTCACATTGTGTTTGCTTTACTACAAAAAAATCACTTGTATGCTAATTTTGATAAAAGTTTGTTCTTTCAAAGTGAATATTTTGGGTCATATATTTTTTGCTAAATGTATCATAGTAAATCCTAGGAAAATTCAAACCATAGAATATTGGCTTAATCCCAAGAGTGTGCATGAAGTTTGATCTTCTCTAGGATTATGTGGTTTCTATAGAAAATTTGATAGGAATGTTTCCATGATTGCTTTCCCTTTGACCATGTTGCTACGCAAGAATATTGTTTTTTATTGGGGTCCTAGTCAATAAAAATCTTTTGATACTTTAAAATACCCTATTCTTCAATTACTCGATTTTTCCTAACCATTCTTTCTTATTGTCATCACTTATGTTAGTGGTTCAGGCATAAGCATTGTCCTAATTCAAAACGAGCATCCTATTGCCTACGAAAGTTGCAAACTAAAACCTTCTAAACAAGACTACAATATGTGTGATAAAGAATTATTAGTTATAGTTCATGCTTTTGACATTTGGAACATTATTTAATGGAGTCTGCAATTCTTATAAAAACTGATCAACAAGCCATAGAGCATTTGTTGAACCGATTCTTAATTTCTAACTAACACATTAAATGGGCTTTCTTTATTCAAAATTTTCAACCTATGATCTAATAAAAGTCAAGTTATGTTAATGTTGTTGCAAATGCATTAAGTCATAGGCCACTCAAAAGTATTGCATCACATTACCTACTTGAATTTGATAAAATCAAAAGTATGTATTAGAATTACATCTCTAGTATTAAAATTCAAACCTTTGATGCCATGATTTCTACATGTGTTTTAGACCTAGATTTCTCTTTTATTTGGCAAAGATTTTAGAACACTAACACCATTGTCTTTGTAATTATTCTAATATGAATGAATTTTTATATTATCAAAGAAAGCTATGTTACTGTACCTTTTAGAATTGTTGTTATGATTGAAATCCATCAATTTGCATATATAGGACATTGAGGTATCCAATCTATGATAGTCACGTGCAAATAGTATTTTTATTGGCCTGCCATGAAACATGACATATCAAAATTTATATTAGAATCTATTGTGTGTCAATGAATTAAACATCACCTTGGGAAAACATATGGTTTGCTTATGCCTCTTTCAATTCCTAATGGCCCATGGGAGCAAATTTCTATGGACTTTATTACTAGTCTTCCTATTACATCCTCACACAATGATATGATGTGGACCATCGTCGACAGATTTAGTAAACATGTCTATTTCATTCCCTATACAAAAAGAGTGTATCTACTCCACAAGCAACTAAATTGTTCATTAATACCATATTTCCTCATCATAAGTCTCCTAAGGTTATCTTATCTAATTATGGTAGTTGATTTTGCAATCACTTATGGATATCTCTCTTTAAAAAAAAAAGATTCTAAGATGGATTTTACTTCAGCTTTCCACTCTAAGAGTAATGGTCACACAGAAGTGACCAATAGTACAATTCTTGACCTTCTTAGATCATGTGCTATTGATCAAACTAGTAGTTGGGACCATTCTTCAATTTTCTTACAACAACACCCCACATTTTGCAATTGGTAAATCTCCTTTTGACGTAGTTTATGGAAAGAAATAGCTTATCCCTATGACCACCATTGCCCATTGATGTTCCTGTTGTTGATTCTTTGGCTATTAACCATTTAAAAATTCTAGAGAAAGTCATAGAAAAGATTAATATATCCCAATTGACCCATTCCGAATTGTTCAAAAGATTAATGTGTAAAGGAGAGAGCTAGGAGAGAGAGACAAAGAAGAGAGAAAAGATTGAGAGAGAGAGAGAGAGAGAGAGAGAGAGAGAGAGAGAGAGAGAGAGAGAGAGAGAGAGAGAGAGAGAGAGAGAGAGAGAGAGAGAGAGAGAGAGAGAGAGAGAGAGAGAGAGAGAGAGAGAGAGAGAGAGAGAGAGAGAGAGAGAGAGAGAGAGAGAGAGAGAAGATGAGTGGAGAGAAGAGATGAAAGTCTAAATGAGGAGAGAGAAATATAAGAAGGAGGTGAGAGAAGCCATGAAAGCTAGGGGAGAGAAGATGTAAGATTAAGAGAATTCTATACTAACATATGGTGAAAAATAAAAGTCTCTTATAGCTTGTATGCCAACCACCCAGTGTAGCAAGTATTTTTCTACATTAATATTTTTCACATTATTCTAGTCTCTTACATTCTATCCCTACCCAAATGTTTTTATCCTCAAAAATAAAATTAGGACTTATGACAATGTATGGGATAGAAGAAGAACATTATGCTACTCCATTTGAACCATTAGAAGGTACGAATCAATGAAAAAATCTAAGAATTTTAATGGATAAAGGAGCCATGATCAAGTATAATGTATGGGATAGAAGAAGAACATAATGCCACTCCATTTGAACCATAAGAAGGTATGAATCAATGAAAAAGTCTAAGAATTTGAATGGATAAAGGAGCTATGATCAAGTATATTGTATGTACATCAATGAGGAATGAGAAAATCCAAAACTTGATCATGAATAAAGGCCTAATGAGAGCTACATACATGGAATAGCATGTTATCTACTGCAAGACCATGCTATAGTAAATCTAAAATAACTTTCGATAGGAAGCTCTAATCGGGGTGTACTATATATCAAAATGAAGCTCTTTCCAAATGCTTTCAGTATATGTGTGTTGTTATTTACTATCCATGGCATAGAACAAAATCTTCTTTAAAATAGAGAGTTATCCATATATGTTATTGTTTGATGTCCATTGCATAAAATTAAATCCACTTTAAAACAGAGAGTTGTCTTTGAGCTAAAACAAGGCTATAAACGACTAGCGTTTAGCCATAATTACTCCTTAAGATAAGGAAACTCCTCCATAATTGAAGTTGATGTCCAAGAAGCTTCTTCCAATGGTAATCCTTGCCATTTGATTGAATATTCTTTCTAGATCTAAGCTTCTTGTCTCATTGGCCAATGACTTTCTCATAGAACACATTGAATGATGCCCTCCTAATCCATGGATAGAAGCTTCTCTACATAATCCACATTACATCCAATAAAGGGCTTCAACTAACTCACATGAAAGACATTGTGCATTTTAGTAGATAAGGAAAGTTCCAATCGATATACCAAGTCACCCACTCTCTTTAAAATCCTCTAGGACCCATAAAATCTATGAGCCAATTCATTGTTGGAACCATCTTTAAAAGTGGTATAACAAGACTTGGACACTTTTAAAAGTACTAAATCCCCTTCTTGGAACTCTAGGTCTTGTTATTTCTCATCAACACAAAGCTTTATTTGATCCTAAGATTTATTTAGATTTATTTTACATTGTTGGAGGAGAGTCTGCATCATGCAGTCTGATTCTTCCTTACTTTGACGGTTTACCATGTCATTCAAAATGATCATGGAAAGGGGTACCTTGTATCCATACAAAGTCTCAAAAGGTGAAACATCTATGTTGGAATGAGTGGATTTATTGTAGGTAAAGTTTGCCGAGTGTAGCCACAAATTGCATACATTCTATATGCAAAAAATGTATCAAGTCTCCAACCTCTTATTAACCCTCTCTGTTAGACATATATCTAAGGACTGTAGGCTATAGAAGGACCTAATTTAGTGCCCACAGAGCTGAAAACTGCCTACCAAAAGTTACTCATAAATTTACCATCTCTATCATGCACTATGACCTACGGTAATCCATGTAACTTAAAAACATGCTTTGCTACTTGAGATGCTGTATATTGGACTTTTGTGAGAATAATGTGGACTCCCTTGGTGATTCTATCCATTACTACATAAATGTTGTTCCATTCTTTCTTGGATACCAATAAGCTAGTGATAAAATCTATAGTAATATGCATCCATTTACCTTCAACACTATCCTTGGTTTGTTGGAATGGTACACAACTAGATACAAAAGCCTTGGCATCCTTCCAAAGTCCTTTCAATGAAAACTTGTAACAATCTTATCATAAGTCTTGAACACACCAAAATAACGAGCTATAGGCGAGGAATGCATCTCTTGTATCATTTTTTGTGTAAATGAGAAAGTGTATGGAATGAAAATCCTACCATAATACCATATGAGACCATTTTTCAACTAATATTGTAGTTATCTGTAATGCCTTGACATCAAATACCTTCCTCACATGTGTTAAATGATCTTGTAGTGATTTGTTATAGATGAGTATATAATCAAAGAATACCATCACAAAAAAGAGAGAAAAGGATGCAAAATCTTGTTCATGAGACTTTGATAAGTAGTGGCGGTGTTTATCAATCCAAATGGCATTACTAAAAAGTGATAGAGCTTACTATTTGCCCTAATGGTGGTCTTAACCTCATCGCCCCACCTCATACAAATATGATGATAGCCAGAATTTAAATCTATATTGATTAAGTATTTTTCTCATTTAGCTCATCAAGTAAATTGTCCACCCTAGGGATGGGATACATATTCTTCAATGTGATCTTATTAAGATCCTTGTAATCAATACACATCCTAAACAATCCATCCTTCTTCTTCTCACCAAGAGAATGGGAGATGCACAAGGTGAGGAACTAGGCTCTATAAATCCCATCTCCAACAGTACTTTGATTTGTTTAGCAACTTCCTCTCTTTTACACTTGGAGAGTTTGTAGGATGGTTTGTTAACTAGCTTAGAATGAGGGTATAAATCAATTGGATGATCAACATGTCTTTTAGCAATGAATATTGTAGGTATCTAGAACAAATCCTTATACTCTTTCAAAAGAGCTTTCATTTTTTGAATTTTTGGTTGATTCTTTGGGCCAAACTAATACTTCTTTGTTGAGATGTAAGAAAAAATTTGGGAGAGTTCCTTGAACTTTTTTTTACTCACTTTGTTGTAATAATTTAAAAATATTTTTTATTATGGATTCCTTCCAAGTGTATGAGCTATCACTCATTAACAAATTCTATATGTAGCTAAGAAAAATCTATAATAATTTTGCCTAATTGCAACAACCAATCATAGCCTAACACGATGTTAATGGGGCCCATATCCAAAGCAATTAAGTTCAATTGTTGCACATAATTTTCAACCAACTAAATATGCACTCTGGGACACATTTGGTTGTTGATTTCTTCATCTTCATTTGCCACTTACACTTTAATGGGCTCATTAGGAGAAATATGGACTCTCTTTTTTGCCCCTTAAGGGGTTTCTCTCACCTCTCTCTCTCTAAAAAGAGATTCCAAAATAATATTATAAAAAGAGATCTTCTACAATCAAGCAAATCTCATTTTTGTGTTTTCAATAGATTTCACCTATTATTTTATTCCCAAACTGCAGGATAAGGTCACTTTTTCTCAAAATCCTCATAACTAAAAAAATACAATTCTATTTTTTCTAAAAACGCAGCCAATCATTCTTTAATGCCCTCATGACTCTTTAATGCCCTCTTTAGTGCCCTCATGACTTTTCAATCATTCTCATTCTCGCTTGTTAAAAGGGCGGAAGTTAAAAAATGATATAAAATGACGTACACATCATATTTTAAGATTATTTTTTACCCAGAGACACCTTTTTGACTCGAGAGTTTCCTTGTAAATTTTCATCTTTTTTGGACAAGTATATACCTATTTCTGGGCATTTTTTCATTCCCTCAGAAAGCTCTAGTTTTGTCCCAAATTTTGTGCATTCTTATCTTTCCCTCCAGAATATGGTTTCTTGCATATAAGTTCTTCTGAAGCAGCATTGAGGAGTAGTTTTGATACCATTTGTTGAAATCAAAGAATCTCTATCTACAACACACTCTACCCTGCTACAAGCCATCTTCCTCTTCAGAAATATGTAGTAAGAAATCTCTGTCTTCAACAATTTATACTACAAGCAATCCAGTGATAATGGAGGTATCTTTATTTTTTAAATCTTTGTGATGTTATTATTCTTCACAGTTGTTGTTCAGTCCTTAAGCATCAATTCATAGAGAGAGAGAGAGGGGGGAGAGAGAGAGAGAGAGGAGGGGAGAAGGGGGGGACAGAGAGGACTGTGTGAGATGAACAAAGAAAATAAGTGATAGAGTGACAGATAGTAAATTAGGGTAGAAGATAAGATGATGTTATTGTTTTCCACTAGCCAAGCTTCAGTATGAATGTGTTTAGGGTTTCCTTGATGAATTTTTGTTGAGAGAGAGAGAGAGAGAGAAAGAGAGAGAGAGAGAGAGAGAGAGAGAGAATATTTTGGATAGAACAGAAGATAAGATTTAATGCTAATTAGAGGTAGATTAAAAGCCAAGATTACAGGCTGATTAGGGGTTGATTAGGGTCTATCAAGACTGAAAGCAAGAGAAAGAGACAAGAACCAACTGGGTTTTAAAAAAAACACAGATATAGTGAATCAAAGGGGTGTAGTTCTGCGATTTGAATGTTAATCCAAGTTAACATTTGCATACTTTTTTTTTGCAGAATACAGGTGCAGGATGTACCAAGAGAAAGAGAGATATTCACTTTCAATTGGAGGATGAATATGCACCAATGTTCAAAAGAACTGTGGAAAGAGATGATGCAATAAGATGTAGGATGCAACAAGAAAGAAATGCAGGGAAAAAAAATGTGGACCTTTGGGTTGATGGGTGCATTTATCCACCCGATCCACTCACTCGAAGGCCACCACAATTTGAAGGGCTTACATCATTTGTAAAGTTTGCTTGTGAAGGCAATGAAGGATTGTATGGATACACATACAGACTTGTCACACAAGGATTAGCAGGGGCTCATCAAACCTTGACAAATATGCATACAAGATTACAAGGGAATATGCAGTCTTTGATGGAAAAGGATAGATTATTGGCTGAGAAGGATAGAGAGAACCAGAACCTACAACAAGCAATGTCTGTCATTGAAGATGTTATGCATGCTACACACGTGCAGAATATGGAGTTACAGTCTAAAGTCAATGACTTGGAGAAGGAGAATCGAAACATAGAGAGGAAGCTCACAAAAACTTTGGAGATTGGGCCCACTTTAAAAACCAAAGAGGCACGTCGACGCATCCGATCCGTTAAACCAATTGGCCAATTAGCCAAAGGAAGTGGACAATATCATAGACGGATATATGCTCAATCTACTACAATGAGAAATATGTTTTCTCATGCAGAGAATGATACTATTGCCAAAGTCCTTAGCAAGAATATGGTCAAAAATGCATTGGAAAATCGTAAATTCAGGGACATTGTGGATGGTGTTGCTAGTGAACGTCTTAGGGATGTGAGCAACTTGTTTACTGCTACAGATGCTCAGGGATTATGTGACAAGGTGGGAATGAGTTTTGGGTCATATAGTATGCTCTATCAACAATTGGATACAGGTTTTAAGCAAGTCTTCAATACTAAGCGAGTAATGCCTCTGCCAAAACCATTTCACGTGAAGAAGGCTCGAAAACAACTAAATGAGAAAGTTTTAGAACTAATTGGTGAGCCTACGCATCTGGAACACACACACATATTGAAGTATGGTTCCAAAGAAGTTGCCTTTGTATTGAATGCATCCAACAACTTTGTATTGGATATATGTAGGGTTCAGATTGCTATGGTCAAGTTTTACAATATGTCTATGGAAGAATGTAGAGGCAAGCTTAAGTTTGTCCTCAAACTTGATGAGAGTGAGATTATCAAGGGGCAAAAACTTGAGCGTGTGAGTATAACACTTATGAATCGAGCATTGGATCCCAACATCGATGAAAAACATCCTTTATACTTCAGTGTACAATCGGAGAATGAAATATGGTGGCTTGCAGCATTTGAAGTACCAAAGGAGGACCATGAAGTACTTAAAGTTTTTTTTAACCTCACTAATATACCCAGTGTTATTTAAGAGCAAAATAATGGAGCAGTTTTACACGTTGAGGGGTTTGGGGACTATCAAGTTGAATGGCATCTTGCAGGTGATTTAAAAACATTGAAGTGTATGTTTGGTTTATCAAATGCAGCAAATGCAAAATTTCCGTGCATATACTGTATGCAAACTAGGAAGAAAGGGAAAGATGGAAAGAAAGAATGGCTTGCCAAGGCAGGACAACAGGGTGCTCCGACACGTGATCAGAAAGTCATGAGAAATGGAATGCTAATTCCAGGGGATCCAAATTGGCGCCCTATTTTGGAAATACCACTAACAAGGGTTCACTTTTGCACGTTGCATTGTTTGGTTAGAATAATTGAGAAGCTAGTATATGAATATATATGCTTTGCATACAAGATGCAGTCCGTGTCAGAATCTGATGCTACATGCAAGAAGGTAGAACAAGTCCTCTCTGAAGTTGGATTGCATGGAGGCCAAGTAGAAATAAAAAAGGACGAGAAAAAATCGGGGAAGAGTGGAAATGTTCCTTGTAAACCATGCTTTGGCGGACCCAAGGCTAGGAAGTTTTTATCTCCACCTCGAGATGAGGAAGGCAATATACTAGTAAAACAACCAGAGAAGTACGAAGCATGGAAAAAGTTGCACTTTGCTGTTTCAGATTGGAGCAATGGGGGACGAACGAGGATTGCGAAGGCAGAAGTGTGGATACACCTAGATAGATTAGCAGCTCTCTTACAGAAGTTGGGGTTTATGGATGGTGATGCCAATGCATTTAAAGAGACAGCTGCTAAATTTCATAAGTCCATGGTGGAGGCATGGACTACAAATAGCATAACACACTACATGGTCAGTATTATCACCATTGCAAAAAAAATCATCATTTCGAATTACTTTGTGTTTCTAATCTCTTTTCTTCTGCAGCATATACTTGAAGCACATGGTCCATACTTTGCAGATCAAGGAAGTTTGGCAATATGGTCAACTCAAGGCATGGAAAGATCTCACTGGCAAGCTCGCTGTGCTTTTCAAAAGGCAACTGATCATGGAGGTGGCATCAATGATTCCAATTCTATGAGGCAATTATTCCAATGGTGGTATAGGAGACTAGAGATACGATACGAGGAAAAAGAAAAGAAGTCCAAAACATCTCAAGTAGAATCTATAAGTAGGGCAATATATGAAGTGAGAAAAGCAAGATATGAAAACATCACAGCTAGACAACGGCACGCAGAATGGTTGGCAACCCAAGAGAGAGATGGCAAAAAATGGAGACCTAGATAAATATAATAATTTTGATGCATTTAGAGTCCACAAGAGAGCACAAGTCCCAAGGATATGACACATCAATACTCATATCTCTAACATGAGATGTCTTATAAATTTTCTTTAAAATTTCAAAGGTTTGTCACTATATTTTTCAAAGTCGATTTCGAACTTTGTTTTTTAATTATGAAAAGTCGATTTTGAAATCCTAAGACAAAGATATGAAAATTCTAAACATTGGAACATTCATTGGCCTAGAGAGAGAGGGGGGCATGAGGGGGGTGTCAGGAGATAGAGAGAGGTAGGGATGGGGTGGAGAAATGAAATGAAATGATAAATTTAAAATTCATTTACACCACAGTAAGTTTGAAAGTTTCGTATTTAAGTTGTCTCTCCTTTCATTTTTTCCCATTGCTCTCCACTCTACCCTCCACCTTTCTATCCTTCATCATCACAGCCATGGCACGTTCCAAGCTTCCTATCAAAAAGGCGCCTGCGAGAGCAAGAGCTCAACACTCTTCTGAATCTAGTGAGCGTACTGTGAGTGACAAAGATCCCCTAGTGACCGATAACGGTGGCCCTACTGCAGCCAATAATGGTGGCGCTACTGTGGCCAACAATGGTGGCCCTAGTATGGTCGATAATGATGGTTCGCCATTGTCCAGAAATGGTGGTCCACATGCTCCAGCTGCTCCACCTCCCACTACTGCTCCAGCTGCTCCACCTCCCACTACTGCTCCAGCTCGTAATAGACGCCCTCCAACACATAAAAAGCGAAGACGGAGACCAGGCATAGCTGCGCTACGCGAGATAAGGAAATTCCAGAAGAGTGCCGACTTGATTATTCCTAAGGCGCCATTCTCCAGGTTGGTGTGAGAAATACTGCAAGATCTACAGTCAGGGCATCATCACAAGTTCTTTTCGAGGAACCAGGCAAGGAATGTGGGGCGATGGTCAAGCCAAGCCTTGCTTGCTCTCCAAGAAGCAGTTGAAAGCTACTTGATTGATCTAATGAGTGATGGTCAACTTTTAGCCATTCATGCCCGACGTATCACTATTAAGCCCATAGATCTGGTTCTTGTTCGCAGGATCCGCAATAACAAGGATGCATTTAATCTTAATGTCAACAATATGCTTTGAGAAGCTACCTTGTAATTGGATCTATGTTTTTAGCTCAGGTTTGGTTGTAGATTGTAAGGAGCTTAGTTTTGGGTTATCTTTCCAGTAGACCTTCAAGTATTTGATAGTAGTGGCCTGCAAAATGGAGCTAAATTTTCCCTAGCTCTAGTTGTACTTGGTGCGATGCACTATCTACCGTGTATTTCATAGTTTCGCAATGCTAAATCCAATATGTGATATTCTATTTTGACCATGTTTCGCATTGTGTGAATTTTCAAGTTTCCAATTTTGTAAGTAGTTTTGTTGAGGATAAATTCAATGTGCAACCACGTACACGTCAGTGATCAGTTGTACATGGGCCGATGCACTATATCCTTACTATATTTAGTGGTTTGGCAACAGTATATCCGATGCGATATTCCATTTTACCCATGATTTATTTTTTGTCAATTTTTAAGTTTCCAATGTTTCGCATTGCGAGATTGACAATACATTTAATCTGCAGTTGCGCACACTCATTATCAATACATTTAATCTACAGTTGCGAGGTTGACAATACATTATCAGTGCAGTATAATGCAGTTAACGCATTTTCAAAAAAAGATTGAACCGTCAAATTTATAAATCGGAATCTGGTGAAACTTCACCCTCATGCTGGGCATTAGAAAAACTCATTTATATTAAAAATTTGGCCCCATCAGAAGCCTCTAGGTCACCTGTCTGGAGGCTCGCGTTTGGGGCCCTGAATCTGGGGATTCAGGGCCCTAGATGCGAGCCTCCGGACAGGTGATCCAGAGGCTTCTGTTGGGGCCAAAATTTTTTTAGGTGGTTGATGTGTCCTTGAGGAGCCTACAGGTAAAATTTCATGTGAATCGAAGCACTGGTGATATTTTTCCTAAGCGTGGATTCATTAATTGAAATTTTAGGGTTTTTGAAAAGTTTGGCTATAAGTTTAAAGTTTCACCTCATTTTACACATTTCACTTTTGAGTTCTGAGTTCTCTCTCCTAGAAGACATGGTACGCACCAAGCAAGCAGCCCGGAGATACCCCCTGGAAATTCCATACGGTAGCCACGTCCTCCAGCTCCACCACCACCACCACCACGCCAACATCGCAAGCGTCAATGGAAGCCAGACACAGTGGCTCTTCGTGAGATCCGCCACTACTAGAAGACCACTCACCTCCTGATACCGAAGGCTCCATTCCAGAAGTTGGTGCGGGAGATCATGGAGGGCATACTGATCAGGAACAACAGGAACCAGTTTCCAGATACATCACGCGCGAAACAACCGGATCGCTGGACTGCCCAGGCCCTCCTCACACTACAAGAAGTTGCTGAAGCCTACCTCATCGACTTATTTGGAGACTCAGTCTATACAGCGGTGCATGCAAGGAGGGTCACTGTCACCGACAGGGATCTGCGGATAGTCAGGTTCTTTCGGCGATGGAAAGATAGTCCTCGCGGAGGTCAGCAAGGATAGAGGTGTACAAACTCAAAAGCGCATGGAATGTAGCTTCTGAAGACATTTTGTAAAGCCTTGGTTGTAATGGACCCCATGTAAAATTGTTATTAATACAAATACAAAGTTTTTGGCGCGTCTTATTTTTGTTTAGTCGCTTGATATTTATTTTATTTACGTCGTTGAGTTATCGTTACATGCGTTCGAACAAATACATGTTGCGCACGAATTCGATAAAGCACTGTGTATTAAATTTAGGGTACGAATCGTGTTACGTATAAATTCGACAAATAAACGTAACATTCAAGTAAAAAAAAACAGTAAATGACACGTATCACAAACTACATTGCACGCGAATCCAACAAACATCAGTTTTCATTACTTGAAGAGAAGATTACAAAGTGCAGTACATCAGTGATGCGATATCAGTAGGCAATAAGTACATCTATTCTCTCCTAGGCTTCTTGGAGCTAGGCTCCCCATGGTCAGAGCTATTCTTGATCATAGGCAACAATACATTTTGCCCCAATAGTTCCTGTCTAATGACAGTGGGGTCTTCAACACCGGCAACCATGCCACGGGCCACCATGGAGAAAAGTGGGCCAGACCTAGTACTCGTGAATAAGTAGAGAAGCTTCGAACGTCGAAGCAACACTACTTTCTCCAGGCTGGAGTTGGTCGGGATGGTCTTGAAGGGCCTAGCCTTTGTTAGTGCCCTCAACTTCAAGAAGTTCTCTGCAAAAGCAGGGGAGCATGTCTTATGAAATACAATAATGTCGTTGACAAGCTGCCCAACGTACTCCTTCAATGCCGAGTCTTGCACCCTTCCTTGGCTACCAGATCGGCCACCCTGCCTAGATGAAAACTCATCTATATAGACAATCTCCTGCAACACACAAGTTCAGTATCAGACTCACTATGCATGGAGTGTGCTGAAGATATATAAATCATATTCATATGAAACTTAACCAGTAGGGCCTCTAGGGCATCGGGAGCACGCACGTGTGTTTTTGTCGGGATCGGGCCCCCAGATGTGCCCTGGCCGGAGGCTCGCGTCTGGGGACCAAAAAGGCTTTCCTGCAACCGCTCGAACTCCTCATCAGAGATCTGATACTGTGGCGCCGCAACCTCAATCTGCTCCTGGATGCTCACAATGGCAGAGATGTCATCGATGCTCGTGCCATCATAACGAGCCACCTCATCAACATGTGGTGGGGCATCCTGTAAATCAAAATCTATGAAATCACTAGGTGCATCACGCACCATGATACAGTATAGTTCTTCTTCCCTAAGCTCCAACAACTCTAGCACATCCTGCATGAGTAGATATTCCACCCCCTCGATGGTGATAGCATGGAGAGAAGAGAGGGGTGGCTCTTCGCTCGTGGGCATCTCATCAGGGCAGGGAGGTGGGTGCACAATGGCCAAGCTCTGTGCTGCCTCAACACTCAGATCGAGAGTGATCTCCTCAGGCTCCCTCTCAAAGTACTCTAATAGTGGCCGAGAGGGTGCGTCGATGTCCTCGTCACTGTCCTCTTGCACCTCAGTGCACATAACATATATGGCAAAGGTGGCATCCCTCTCAATGAGATCCATCGTGACGTGGTCCTGTGACGAGGTGGGCACTGCTCTAGCACGGAGATGTTGCCCCACATGCACCAGGGCTCGACTTATCACCTTTGCATGGCTGGATCCGGCACACAAACTATACAAAAAATCCATGGGAACCCACCTGAGAGTGGAGTCGGGAATAGAGCAAGTGAGAGGGTTCACTGCATCACAAAACGATGCTAGTATACTAGAGTCAGGGTCTACAGTGGAAAGCAAGCTCTCTAGACTCAAGGTCATGCAAAACCTAGGGTATATCTGGTCCCCTATGCACGCGTAGCATGTGGAACTGATCCATGCGGCGAAGGCGGAAGTGGTAGCCATGGCACACAAAGAGAGAAGGAATGAGAGCACAAGTGTAGGGAAGTGGAGAATGAAAGTGAAAATGAGTTTGGAGTTATAGCTTTTATGTGTCAAGGGTTTTAAATAAAGGTTCTTTATAAAGTTATTAACTCTAAAGTTTCAAATTAAAACTCTTACCTTAGTTTCTTTATTTCAGTACTTTAAAGTCACTGTTAAAATTACTCATACAGACAAACGCTTCGTTCTACATTATTATATCCTCGAATATGTTTGGGTCGCTGAGTATATTCAAGTCTAACGATAGAAAATATATAATTTTTTAAAGAAAATAAATCTAAAAGGCCTTGAAATTCCCTTTGGATCCAATTTAATATTAAAATGTAAGAAACGAGCAGCAGAGATGCACTACAATATATCATTGTGCAAAGACAATATTCTCTAGATTATAGGCCTCTAACCTGCAATTTAATTATGATTTTTAACTGCACGATTGAGTAATTACAGTATGTATTATCGCACGCTTGGATCACAGTAAACTAAAATTTAAAGTACTCAGAAGTTCAAAAAAGGTATGTATTCTCTCTTTATAAAGTTTTTTTACAAGGATTCCACTATCTCAAGGATATGTGGAGAAGCACATTGTTTACATGTCATGGATTGCTCACTACGAGTCCTGACTTTTTTATTATCTAACTTGAAATAGAAGTTGTAGAGGGGCTCATTGGACATTAATTGGATTTCTTGTCTCAGAAAATAAATGGGCCAATGACTCTCTGCACTGACTACGAAAGGATTATGACCACTCCACAAGATTACCACATCTACGAGCGCTGTATGTGTGTCATCTCGGATATCTTGATCCAAGCTGATCCACTCCCCTCGCAAAAGTCACCATCTTCTATATCGAAAGCGAACGCACAGAGTTTGTCTAGCAATGAAATACCTGTAATAAAAACAAAAATAATGGTAAGTGATCAATGCGACTAACATAACAATTCATCTAAGCGAGACCTATGTCAATTAAATCAAGGTATGCAAAGTAGTAAAAAAGTTTTACCTGAATGTAATATCAGATTGGTTGACCCTGCACTCAATCGTCTCATCAAAATGTGTTCTTTTGACTTCCCAAGACTCACCCAATAGCTGACTCATCCATTCCTCGGATGGATACTTGCATTGATAAGTAATCTTTGTTTTCTTCAAAACATCACATGAACCAAACAAATGTGCAAACAATGAGAATGGAATAAACCAATTAAGATGCACATCTTTGGAGCCTGTGGTGGGTTTCATAGCACTATTGATGTCAGATTTTATCTTCGACTTGCAAGCTCCTGACAACTCCAAGCTACCAATGAACCATTCACCACTAGACAGTGGCGGCAATGGGACATGCTGCAATCTCTGGCTTTCTACCACATACAATGAATTATAAAAAAAGATATTTTGAGTGGCAAGTTGACTTGTAGAGGTATTATCATAGATCAAAGAACCTATCTCTTCATGCCAAACATGTATCTTGCCGCTTAAACATTCCACATTCTGCCATTCATGCAAAGTCGATGGATATAGAGCTGTCAATCAAACAAGACTGAATTAGAATACTGCAAAGACTTTTAAAAACAACTCTGATACAAAAGAATAATCAATGATAAAATTTAACAACTTACTGTTTTGTTTATAATTTGCAATGTTGTTCTCGTCATGTATAGAGATTTGTTTATGCGTATAAACATGTTGAATCAACACTTCTGTTACTGCACTTGTGCCATTAAACACTTTTCTGAACTCTAGAATTCTACCTTTCCAATGTTTGCTAGGGTTTGCAACATCCTTGCGCTTGACCTTGAAACTCCCTCGAGTACTTGGGTGCATCAAAATCCAATCCAACTTATAATACTTATCACAAATCCAATTACCGCCATTATCTTTCCTGTTGAAGACCTCCACTGCAAGTATGCTACTGATATTTTTCCTCCGTGAAGACATTTGTAACAACCAAATACAAAAGTTACCTATCAACATGTGTATAATTTGCAAATGTTCTCTCCAAATGAAATTAAATTTAAATGGATCAATTTAAAAAAGAAACATTGTACCTGTAATTTCTTTCACAAAGATCCCTAGATATGTTGAACAAGAAGTTGACTTATAGCAAGACCATTGTTCCTTCACTGACAGATTCCTGTAGTACAAAAACAAAAGAAATATTGGGTCAACGCATACATATAACTTATATAGGCTTTGTCCAAATGCGTTGAAATTTAACCATGGAACAGTAGTAAAAAATGGCAATATACCTGTGGCTTTCTCTGCAAAAAATCCCAAAGATGTTGTAGAAGTTGAGTTCTTAATAAATCATTGTTCTTCACCCTCGGAGATTCTTGGAGTAAAAAAACAAAGGAAAGCTCAGTATGCATGTAACTTGTATACATTTTGTCTAAACGAGATAAAATTTAACAGTGGAGCAACAAAAAAACAAGACAATATACCTGTAACTTTGTTTACAGAGAAACCCTAAGATGTTGAAGAAGAAGTTGAGTGTTCAAAATCCCAAAGATGTTGTAGAAGTTGAGTTCTTAATAAATCATTGTTCTTCACCCTCGGAGATTCTTGGAGTAAAAAAACAAAGGAAAGCTCAGTATGCATGTAACTTGTATACATTTTGTCTAAACGAGATAAAATTTAACAGTGGAGCAACAAAAAAACAAGACAATATACCTGTAACTTTGTTTACAGAGAAACCCTAAGATGTTGAAGAAGAAGTTGAGTATTCAAAATATCACTATTATTGACTGTAAGAGACTCCTAGAGCATCAAAACAAAAGAAATTACATGTCAGAGAATGCACATAACTTGCACAGGTTTTCTCCAAACGAGATAAAACTTTACCATAGAACATCTATGGAAGAGAAAAATATACCTGTAGAGTTTTGTGAAGAGAATCTTAGGGCTTTGGTAAAACAAGCTCTGCTCTCATAAAATACATGAAACTCTCTCTGTGCTTGTGCAAAGCAAATGATATTTTATAGGGTTACAGACAGAGCAAGAAACAGTGAGGCTGTAAAATTTTGTTAGGAAAGAAGAAGCGGGGAAAGAGATATGACAAATTTGAGTTCCGCCTAAAAAAGAGGGGGAAACTGAAAAGGGGAGAAAAGAAAAGTCAAACATAAAAAATAAGAAAATGAAAATTCGAGGCACAAACTTCCAAGAAGTGATAGCTTTGTACTCCCCTTTTCCCTTATTTTATTGCTGAGGGAAGATTTGGTCCAAGATATGGCTAGAAGATTCATGTTACATGAATTTGGAATCCCAACTCTCTCATTGGTTAGGCCTATATTTGTTTATTCACTCCTTAAGGGGCAAAAAAGAGAGTCCATATTTCTCCTAATGGCTATAAATTAGTAGAGAAACACTTCAACTTGTCCATGTGGCTGATTTATTTATGAAACTATGGGTGCTACCATTATCAACCAAAAATGATTCCTTGAATATGAAGTGTGTGTGGGCTTCTTGAAGCTATCCATGCATCCATTGAAATGGAATAGATAATGATAGCATATGACTCATCATTCCTTTCTAGGTCAAAGAAACTACCACCAAAGTCAAAAAGGAAAGTATCAATAGGATTATAAAACTAATCTTGCCCAATATACTCATTTTCAGTAGCAATCCAATATCCTCATTTTCAATAGTAGCCATAACTGCATTTGCATCATCATTATCATCCTTTGAATCCTCAATGAAGCTTAGCTGTCACATTCTTGTAGGCACACTTGATTGCATGATCAACCATGTATTTCTCACCACATTTAATGCATAAGTCTCTTTTTTTTTCTTTCCTTGTACAAGTCCATGGAAATAGATTTTTTAGTACCAAACATTGAAGTGTTTTGAAGCTTGTTTTCCCCTTGTTTATGGTCCATTCTTGAACTATTTGCTAGCCTAAAGTTACTTTTCTGTGCCATGAAGGATTAAAAGGTGGATAAATAGGTATTTTCGAGCTACTAAATGGTATACTATTTCCTCCATAGCATGTCCCTAGTTGGCCTTATCTCAAAGTATTTCTTTGTTGCCCAAAAGGTGACTATGGAGTTTCTCTCCTATATTTCCTAGAATGCCTTTTAAGCAACTCAATAGCTCTAAACAAACTTGTAGGGGATTATGCCATCACATCATATGAAAGGCTAAGATACAAACCATGCATATATTTGTAAAGTTTGACATCATCATTGACAGACTTCACATACATAGTGAGGTTCAAAAATTGATTGGTGTATTCTCTCACAAAAAGACACCTCTGCTTCAGGCCATACCAACATCTAGCAAGCTTTTTTTACCACAAAAGTGAAACAAAGTCTTCCACCATGAGCATATTAGAATCCTCCCAAATCTACTTGATGGCTTTTCTTCTTTACATATCACCACCAAGTGTGAGCAAAACCCTCTAGGTGGTGTATGGTGGAAAAGTGGATCTTCTAATCATCTGCCCTAGAAAATATATCAAAGTAATCTTCCAATTTGGAAAGTCACACTTCAAGATCGGATGGAGAAGATGATTGGCTATTATATTTGGATAGTGTGATCTTATCCCTCAAATCTCTATCACCATAATTTGGCTACCCACCATGGGGCTTATCATTATGTGTACCACTAAAGGCACTGCTCTTAGAGTAATTCCTGCTAAAAGGGGGTTGAGATCTAGCACCTAGAATGAGTACTCTAGTAGCAAAGAAACCACCTTCACTTGTATTGCTCAAACCTCCACTTGCCTAAATGGTCAGTGCCCCTATGTGAAGCCTCACATATCTTATAAGAGGTATTAGGAATCTTCCCTAGGATACTTGAAGAGTTAATGTTGGAATTTGCATTGGTTGATGGACCTAGCACTTTATCTACAATTATGTGTGGCTCTTTCTCATTCTCCTTCTCTTTCATTTGGGATTCCATCCATTTTCCAATTTGAGCAACAAGTTTGTCAAATAAAAGACTGAATTCCATTCACATACTCCTTCTCTTTCTCTTTCTCTTGCCTCTCTTTCTCCTTCTCTTGCATTTGGAAGTCTATCCATCTTGTAATTTGAGCAATGAGCTTAACAAGCGAGGATTAAGTTTGATTCTCAAACTTATTCATAGCATCTAGTAAATCAGTATGTCTAACTGAATGTCTTGTCTCATGCTTGCACAAGGTATTGTTCAATGTACTATAGGCTCCCATTTCATATGAATCCTCCTCATAAGTATTTCCAATATTAGGGTCCCTGGAATCTTTGATTTGCTGCTATAGATTCTCATTAAACTTACCTTTCCCCTTGTTTCCTATTATTTTTAGAGTGTAGTCAAAATATACATGTTGTCACTGTTTTGACTATAACTTTTGATGGGAGACTTTGATTGACCTATTTTTTGATTCATATTGAAGCTTAGAATCCTAACTTCAAGATGGGCACAAAAAATCTATGACAAAAAATCAATACTCAATTCTAGGAATAACTCTTTGTGGCTATACATAAGTATATAGCAAGTTGCAAATGCCCTATTTGAGATCTCAAACCACCTATAGACTCTCTATAAGGTCTCTAAACCCTATAACAACCACTATATGGCCTATACACACTAAAGATACTCCTACAAGACCTATATCCAAGCTAAATAGACCCAAAAATATGCTATCAATTTTGGAAAACTCCTATAAAAGGCTTCAAACACCCTGTTTTAGCCTGTAATCCTTGCTAAAATGGCTATAAATGTTGAAGTACCCTATGGGAACACATGTAATGATGAATCTTTAACAAATTACTTTCCCTCTAGCAATCCTCATGGATGTACCTGTGTGAGGGAAAGGGTAAAGATGGGCTCCCTATATGGGCTCTAAGACTTGGAGGGTGTGCAAATTTCCTCCCCAAGACAAGTTGTGCACCCCTTTGAGATCTTTGTGTGAGGGAGGGTCACCTCTCTCTTGGCTCACATCTCACCCAACATCCACTTTTCCTCATGGGTATTTTCAACATGTCAGTTCAATTCTAGGCTGAGCAACCACTATGAAATGCAATTTTTGAAAGAAACTTTTAGCTTATTCCATGATATGCATTAGATTGGAAAATGAAACAATGAAACAGAAGGGAAGAGGAATTTACCATGCAATGACTCACTACTTAACTTACCCTTTTACAATGAATTTTTTATTTTGTTTTGCTATGCACAATCATCCATCAGCAAGTTATGGGCAAAATAAAAAATGCAATCCAATTTGATTCTTGAGCAAAGGGATTTACTGCAATACTTTAGTAAATTGAGTGCTTACTAAAATGAAGATGGATGCATAATCCATACAAGTAATAAGCTTCATAAAATGCATGATCAATTCTTGCCTCTTTTCTAACAAATGGATAATGGCCCAACAAGAGGATTAAAGAAAGAGAGAGAGAGAGAGACTAAGAATTGAGTACCTCTTACTAGTTGATCAAGATTGAATGATCCAGTTTCAACCACAAATAGCCCCCAGAAGCTCCCATGTAATCCATGGCTTCAATGCTTTAGCCTCCTAATGAATAATCCTTCAATTTAGAATGTATTTAGCTACCTTTATTAAACCTTTAGTGATAAAAATATTGGATGACTATTGAAGAATCCTCAAATCCAAGGTTGTAGAATGCTCTATGTGTCACATGCTCTTCAAGATGCCTTCAATGTAACCAATGCTTGCAAAATATCTAGGTATACTTATACTGTAGATAGGATTCTTAACCTCAAAAAAGTGAAAGTCATCTATCTTGAAGCCTTCTTGATGAAGAATCAATGACCACTAATGTCCATAGTTTACCATAGAAGAATGAAGCTCAAGATCTGAAATATTTGACCAAATCTTGGCTTGGATAGGTAGAAGAATGATGGTAGGTGATTCTTGGAAGCATTTAGATTTGATTTGAAGCTTCTAATCAATGATATTTAAGTCAAATACCATTGTTATCCACAATTCACCATAGCTTTTCCAAGCTTCAAAAGAAGAGGAATACTTGCCTTCAAGAGGAGCAATGGCTTGCTTAGCTTGTAGCCATGGTGAAGACTAACATTTTGCAATACTGGATGCTTTTCAATGCTCCAAATCTTGAAAAAGATAAAGACATTTGTTATTGCCCTTGAACTAAAATGGTTCTTGAATAGGTAAGAGCTCAAACTTGTGTAATGGAGCTTAAAGAGGAGTATTAAGGCTTGTAGAGCTTCCTTGAAGCATGAAATAGCTATCTATGAGCAAGCAAACATGCCATGAAGCTCAAGATTCAGATCAGGCTTTCACCTTATTGCTACCAAAAATTGCACTAAACTATCCTAAAGGCCTGCACTAACTAGGAGGTGCAAATGTAGCTTAAATGGTGCTTGTTCTACTCCTCGAGTACCTAGGCTCATATCAAATGATGCTAATATTCATTATAGTAAGTGACTAGATACCTTTAGAAATCTGCATGGAAAATTGGTCACAACACAAGGAAAAGCTGAAAATTCAACTTCCTTTGCTGAAGCATCTTGTATAGCCTAAGGTATCAAGAAATGGCTTCTTGTGTACCTCATTAAGCTCAAAAAGCTAGAGAATCTCCCCAAGAATGAGGAAGAGCCTTTATAGATGGAGTACACAAATGTATTTTTGGAAGAGCTAATACGTTTACCCCCAAAGATGAATGTGGATCATGAGATTCTTTTTCAATGACATCCCAACATATTCAAAGGAGGGGGAAGGACACTTTGACCCCTTTCACATTGTCCTAGTAACTCTTAAAGAGCATAAGCTATATGCCAAAAATAATATATGTGTGTTCTTAGACAAACAAATAGATGATATCGATTCCATTCTCTTTGAAGGGGGAACTATTGTGGATCCAACCAAGATCAAGGATGTTAAAAATTAGTTGCCACTACAAATGGTTGAGAAAATCAAAGGATTCGTTGGATTCACAAATCAGTACTAGAGTTTCATTAGGGATTATACTCCTATAATACCCCTCTCACCGAATTTCTCAAGAACTAGATGCAAATAGTCTGGAGTCATGTGGAACATAAGAGTTTTGATAAATTGAAGGAGTGCTTTACTAGAACTCCTATCTTAAAGCTCCCATACTTATCAAAAGAATTTATGGTCATTATAGATGCAAGTGCTCTAGTGCTAGGATATGTCCTTACCCAAGAGGGACATTGGATAGCTTACTTCTCCTGTAAATTGAAACCCTATGAGAGAAATTGTGACTACACATGACCTTGAATTTCTTGCTTCATTCATTCCTTAAAACTGTGGTGACATTATTTTCTTAGTAAGAAATTTACCTTGGTCCAGTGACTATAAGAAACTAAAGTGGATATTGACCTTGATCATTGAACATAAGAAATTTACCTTGATCATTAACCATAAGAACCTAAAGTGGACATTCACTTAGCTAAACCTTAAGATGATGCAAAAAAGATGGATATTCACTTAGCTAGACCTTAAGATGAGGCAAAGATGATGGAGTGAAGTGCTTCAGGAGTTTGATTTTGAGATCAAAGGTTTCTCAACAAAGGAGAATGTGTTAGTAGATGCCCTACATTGGAAGGCATTTTTGGATGTAATACTTACTAAAGAGCCTTCTAGAGGAGATGTGTTAACACAAATCATATCAATGCTAACCAGTCCTATTCTTGAGGCCGTTGTTAAGCATTGCTAAGGATTCAAACTATGTACAAGTTTGGCAACTTATTCAATAGAAAGAAAAAGATCCTAAACTACAACACAAGTACAAGGATTACCATGTAGAGGGGTACTTCAATAATAAGTTATGCATAGAAAAAGATTGGGAACTCAAAAAGAGAATACTTGTGAGACTATCCATGTGACTAAGAATGAGATTGGTGAGAGTCTCTCCCATGGTGATCCTTACCGCTTCTACCATTATTTCCTCTAACTGTCAAAGCATGAGAGGTGGAGGAAGCAACAACATTCTTTCTATTAACCTCTTCATCTTGTAACTTTAGCCCATCAGTAGACATGTTTACACACATAGCAGTACGAAATATATCCCATGATTCAAGCAATGTAATAAGACGAACAAAGGGGGAAGATTACCCTTGAATTCAATCCCCTGTGAAGACAAGTGGCTGTGGGCTGACATGAGAGTGCCCTCCTTCATACAAAGCTTTGTCCATGAGTTACTTCCGCCAATGCATCTGAGAAGCGAGGCTCTACTTGTCACAAATATTACAAATCTTATTCCATAAGTCCTATGCAAAGACTACCCATCAGAGACAACATTATAGAAAATCTCTTTAGAGAGGGATAATATGATTGTAAACTTACATAGCTCATTCAATTCAACCCAATCCTCTGCATCAATATGTTCGAGCTTAACATCCTCGTGTTTAAAGGCTTAACCTACATTTTTTGCACTAAAACTTGCCAATTTTGGGCCTTTTAGTAGCTGTAGTTAGTGCCATCCAACTTGTCAATATTAAAGATAGCACTATCATTAGAACCACTAGCCATAATGAGACCAAGCAAATGCACAAAAAGGCAAAGTAGACTGTTGTAATAACCTACACATCAGCCCCAAAATGACTGCCAGATCAAGTTGAAAACAAGGGGTACTAACCAAGTAATGAATTATCCACAAACTCAATGCAAAAGACTATCAAAAGAGGTGATTACTTGCATAAATAGTGTAGTAAACTGCAATTATAGCATGCTAAAAGTGAAGTACAACAATAAGAAATAATGCCAAAGAGGGGTAATCACTGATACAATATAAATTGCACCTTCCAAGGAAAAGTTGCAACTAGCAGTGAGAGTGAATATGCAACCGCCACCAAGAACTGTCAAATGATCAATGTGTCAAATACATCCCATACGCATAACCATCATGCATAGAGTAGGTCTCACGGGTAACAGAAGAGACCAACCAAAGGCACAATGGACTGGGCAATGTAATGAAAGCTCAATACATAGCCAACAAAGATGCATACATCACTGACAACAACATGTTAAAGATAGGTGCCAACCCAAAAGCAATGTTAGATTAGCCCACTAAGCCTCAACTACATACATAAAGTATGATGAGAGCATGTACATGTCATCAAGTTCCACAATCTTACTACTATAAGACCCTAAGCTCAACTACATAAGCAAATGGTCAATGTAACATCCAAGTGTTAAGTAGTGGCTCCCACTAGAACAAAAGTCAAATGCCTGATAAGAAAACAAAGCTCAATGTAACATCCAAGTGTCAAGTAGCGGCTCCCACTAGAATAAAAGTCGAATGCCTGATAAGAAAACAAAGCTCAAACATCAAGTGAAAGGCATCCATACATCCAAGATCCAAGTAGCATATATTCGGGAGCATCCAACCCAAGTAACTTGCAAAAATCTTATTGTAGCAACCAATGGAAAAAGTCAAAGCTCCAATCTTAGCTCAAGAGCATGTAAAGAGCATAACCAAGCATGTAAGATTAATTATATACCCCAATGTAGCATCCAAAGTGCTTGGAAAGCATCCAATGGCAATAGGCATACAAGATCCATAAATAGTATTTAGCCCTGCTTATTACAACAATAAAAGCCTCTGTAAAATTGAGCAAATGAGTGCTCAACTCTAAGAAGCATCCAAGACAATGTCATGACAACCTTCAAGCATTAGTAAACATAAACAAGAGCTCCAAACTCTAAGAATATACTATCCTAGATGTTGTTATAATAAACTCTCTTGTATGACGATCAAGAATTGAAGATGGAAGCTCAAATCCAATGCCACATGCTCAATATCAATGTCGAGAGCTTATGTCAGAGGTCTTTGCCTAATGCCCAAGAGTGTTCAAGGTTGCAAGAAATGACTTGAAGCGGGCTGAGTCAGAAAGAGCAAACCAAGGAAATTCACATTGGATTTTCCCCCCTATTTTTGTTGATGCCTTTATTGAGCACAATGTTGGTGCCTCTAAGGGTTGAAAGGTTGTTGATGGTGCTTGAAGTATCCCCTGGAAGGTCTCCGCGACAAGTGTAGAGAGGGCTTGAAGAAAGTTGAGCATCAATGGTTACCTTGACAGGTCGAAACCATGGCTGCTATGAATGAAAAGCTAAAGCTTTTCAAATCTGGGTTGCTAAAGTAAATTGAAGGGGAATATCTCCTCAATGCTAGTACAATGGCTCTGATACCGGCTAAAGTGAGTGAACCTTGAAGTTGAAGCATGGAGCAGAAGCAAGAGCTATGGTGGAAGGAGCAAGAGCAAGAGAGAGAGACACACACACACAAGATGTGGGAACCCCAATAGTCACAATGTGTGACCAGCCTTCCCTTTATTCAAATGTCACTAAAATAATAAAGAATGAAGTGGCAATGATGGGTGCCCACCACCTGTAGCATACAAGTGTGCAGGTAACTAATACACAATGCGAGTACTGTCAGTGTAACTAATACACAGGTGGCTAGGCACATGCGCCTTTACCCCCAACAAAAAGAAACTAGTAGTATATGGACCAAGTACCAAGAACTATCAAAACATACATGGTGTCAAATACATGGATGCATACAAAAATGTGTATCAAGCATGTATCCACCATTGATAACCCACTAACAATGATAGGTACAAGGTATGCAAGCTCAAAAGCAAATCAGTCCATAGTCATGAATCTCTACAATGAATAGTATAGCATAAACCAAAAGAGCATAAAGTGTCTCCCATTGACTCAAGGAACCAACTTCTACAACACAAATACTACCCCTTTTATTCCTCAGCAATGTTGGATTCCTTAAGCTATGTGAGCCTCTACAAGAAGCCATTGAGAGGATATGTTTTGAGGTGGCTAGAATGTGTTAAAGTTGCTATAGAAGTTTCCAAACAACATGACCAAGCTACTACATATCAAAGGCAAAATGTTTCGGATCGCACTACTAAAGCTTGATCCATTATTCTTGTTGTTGCTAGAGATTGAAATTTTTCTTAAGACTCACGAAACCATTGAGTTCAAGTTGCAAATATTCAATTGAGAGTCAAATGGAAGATTGATTGCCTTGTTGAGATTGTGAAGAGTAACGAATGCAGTCTATTAATCAAGTCATTGAGCTCTCCACGTTCTTAATCATTCACATGAGGTTTGCTCCATATCACACCCAAGCTAATTGTCAAAAAAAGAAAAAGAAAGAGAATAAGAAAAAGACAAAGACAAATAAAAAGAACAAAAGAGAGCATTGAAGCAAGAAGGGAAGCAAGAGCTTTGGAGGTTCAAGTAAGAAGAGAGAGACTAGTGTGTGAGAACAATAGTCACAATGTGTGACCTGCCTTCCTTTTTTTTATTTCCACTAAAAGAATAATGGATAAAGTGACAGTGATGGGCCCACTACCTGTAGTGTATAGGAGTGCAGGGAGAAGGAGAGGACAACACACCAAGATGTTATTCTTGAGGTTCAAAAGTAACAACACAATCAACTAGTTGAGGTGGAGAAGAAAAAGTTGGAAATATCTATGCTTTTTCCCCATGGCGGATAGGACATGTTAGAAGCCTTGAAAAATGTTGCAAACAAGTTGTAGGGTGCTTTATCCTTCTTAGGAAACATTTGATTCTAGTCTATTCCATGTTTATATGCCATATCAAGAAGCATATATGACTTTCTCCAAGACATATCCTATTTGCTTTTTATTTTCCAAATACATCAATTGTTTGTGCCATATCCCCTTTCTTCCATAAAAAGTTTCAATGCAATTTGAATGTGATATGTCATGTTTGAACATTCTCACTTAGCTTCAATGAAACTTTCCCATTATTGTAATAGAAAATGATAACTGCCATGGTCTTTTTATGAGAGACACAAAAAGTAATACGAGATTATATGTAACGATATTGTCTAAATCAATTAATTGGATCCTAGCATCAATTAATATGCCTTGACCATTAAGATACTCCATCAATTCATCATGAATGCTTAGGATTACTAGAGATTCTTCCTCTACATCATTACTCCTTATCAAATCATGATCTACAAGAGGATCATTTTAGTTTATATTGGGATCATCCAAAATTGGCACATCTTCATCTAAGTCAATTAACATGTTGTGAAGCAAAACACATGCATAGATCATGTGTGGTATACACTTAAGATTAGGATTCATTATTTTTCCATCAAGGATGTGGTATGTATGTGCCTTTGAAATGACCTAATGCTCTCTCTGCTACAATTGTGGTTGAAGAGATCAAGTAGTTGTAGCCATGATGCAATGGGGTCTCTATCCATGTTTTAAGAAAATGAAGCATGAGCCAAGGCAAAAGGATAAATCCACCATCATCAATGATGTACTCTATAACATAATGAAATGATGCACCTATTGTTGGGAGTAAAGGCGCCTCTACCTAGTCGCCCGTGTATTACTACACTGACAATACCCGCCACTGCACACTGCATGTGGCAAATGCCCTTCACCGTCACTTTATTATTTATTCTTTTAGTGATAGTTTGAATAAAAGGAAGGCCCGATCACACATTGTGATTGTTGGAGTTCCCATTTGCTCTCTCTCTCTCTTTCTTGCATCTTGCTCTCCTGCCATAGCTCTTCCAAGCAAGCTTCGATCCTTCTCACCTTTCAACTGGTATCAAAGCATGGATTCATGATTACTCAAGCTTGGTTCATGGAGTCTTCAGCTTCCTATTGAATCCCTGCATTCATTGGGTCTCCTTCCCAGCAGCCATAGCCGACTCTCTCGAGCTCTCGTCACTCCCCAACTTCTCGAGCACCTACCTGGCCCCTTTGGGCACCCTCAGGGCATTCCAACAAAGATATTCCTTCATTTTCTTCAGGGTTTCATTCTAGTTATAGGTCTACAGGTCTGAGAAGAGAAAGGGACCATCACCATTGAAGCTCTCGTGCTCCATATCTTGACATAGGCTTTACTAGGGCACCTCAGGCTTGTTATCTGCCTTCTTTGGCACCCACTTGAGCTTCCTACCACTTTGACCAACACAAAAACGTGACCAGTAATTCCATGAAAATTTGCACCATTTTTTCAAGTGCATTTATCGCACATGATCAGTTGTTTAATCTCCTCCAGCTCATTCCAGTCATTGGCAACCTCATTTGGGCACTGTAGACTTGGTTTATGCTTGGCATTTGATCCTGAGCCTTGGCATTGAGCATTGATGTGATTTAATTCAGGTTTGGAATTGTTATACACAGTTTATAGGCAGCCCCCAATAGTGCTACATTAGCATTTTATGTTTGGACCACTTTGGCATTGACTTTGGTAGCTAGGGAATGTATGCTTATGATATGAGATGATTTTGGGGCTGAATTTTCTCAATCGTTGACTATTTTACATAGTCCATAGGCAGCCCAAAACACAGCAGCCCCCTGTCATTACACTTTATGCTCATGCTACATAGTCATTTGATGCCCGATTATGCTCAGTTTGATGCCTATACATATGGGAAAGTATGCCTATGGTTTGTCTATGGTTTTGAGCTTGGATTGAGCCACTGTTTGCTTATTTTTGGATGTTTATTTGCTACTAGAATATTTAGGGCTGAAGCTCTTTTGCTTATGTTTCGATATGCCTATTGGATTCGAGCTATGTCTTGGATGTATACATTGATGTAGTGACTCTCGGGGATCGACATAGAGCTTGGATTTGCTCTCGAATAATTGTTTGAGCTTGAGCTCACTTTGTATAGCATTTGGATCTTCATCTCTGATGTACTTATGGCATGTACTTTGCTTATGTCTAACCGGTCTTGACATGCTTGGCCTATGCCACTACTACATGCCTATTACATTGTTTGGAGTTGGATGCTACTAAGCCTTGCTTTGGCTTGACATTTGATTTCCTGGAGCTTACTTTGGCTATTTCTCGGCTTGCCAGAGTACAGTTTGGATGTACTTGATGTCTATGGATGCTATGTATGGATAATCCCTACACGACCTATATGCTCATGAGGTCTTATTGATGCTTGATATTGGATCTTCTAGCACTGGTACTATCATATGCCCTTGTTGAGCTTCTTTGCGTGATATTTACGGCTTTTGTGACAGTGGGAGCATCTTGATACGCTTGACAGACATTGAGCAGGCACTTTATGCTACTTGAGCATTCGGGTACTTGAGACTGGGATCTTCACTTAGATGTTGCATGGTTGATATGCAGTGGTCCTTACATATGTACTTGGGCTAATTTGGGATTTTCACTCCTTGAGCATACACCTATTTATATCAGGTCTTGCCAGTGTTGTGTACACTTTGCCTTATTACAACAGGGGGTGTGTCGGCTTACTAAAGGATTCATTTGACATGCTTGGGTGTTTTCCCAATGTTCGTATGACTGTCACTTGCTGATTTATGCCGCCAATTATGCTTTGACAGTCAATGGTTGACTTGGTGCATTCATTTTGCCTACAGTTTGCTATCATTGTACCTGGCTGTAATTTATTACAGCAAGCAATTATGCAGGGACTAACATGAAATTTTCATGCCAAATCATCTTGATTTTATATACTTTTGATGGTACTTGGTGGGCAGCATCATTAGCTATCAATTTGTGGTCATTTTGTCTTGGTTTTGGTGGTATTTTGGTTGTTTACACAGCAAAAAACTGCAAGCAATTTTCAACTGTCTGCACCATTTTGGACTGCAATATGGCATCTTCTTCCACTCGCAGTGCTATCTTCAACATCACTAAGCTTGATGGTACGAATTATGCCTATTGGAAGAGCCAAGTTTGGTAGGTATTGGTGCAGAAATCTCATATCAAGCCACTAAGGATGCATGGCGAGCAGCTTGAAACTATGACTGATGACGAATGGGATGAGCTTGATGAGTTATGCAAGTCCAGCCTGATTTTGTCTCTCACTAAATAGGTTCATTACAATATGGTTGAGGAAGCACGGAGTGCTTGGCAGCTTTGGGATAAAATTAAGAATCTTTATGACAAGAAAAGTCCAGCAAGTTAGATGTATTGGCTGAAGCAGCTTATGGACCTGCACACGAAGGAGAATATGACAATGTCTACTCATTTAAGCCAGTTCCATGCTATTCTCAAGAACTTGACTTCGCATGGCATTACCTTTAATGATGAGGTTACTCCATTGTTTTTGCTTGGGACTGTGAGTGAGTCATGGGATGTATTCCGCACTGCCTTATGTACCCTTGCTACTATTCTAAACTTGCCTGATGTAGAGAGTGCTCTTCTGAAGGAATAGATTAACAATAAGAACTTGGGTGCCTCTTGTGTGTCGCATGATTTGACTATTAGAGGAAAAGATGGTAATGGAAAGAATGACCGTGGGTATGGTCGTGGCAGAGACTCACAGAAGTCTAGGTCTAAGTCACGTGGTAAGTCGCGCAGCAAGTCTCGTGGGAGAAATGCTAATGTGACATGTCATCATTGTGGCAAGAAGGGTCATATATGCCCACAGTGTCATGAGTTGCGCAATGAGAAGCGCAAAGAGAAGGGGAAAGATAAAGTACAGGAAAATTCCTCTCGTTGTAGCATTATGCTTATGAAATCTAGTATGAAAATCAAGGAGATAAATGTCATGCAAACTGATGACTCCAATGGGGAGTACATATTTGCAACTAGTTCTTGTGATGCTACGCCGTTGACTGAGGTTCACTCTATGTATACGTAGTGCTGGCTTTTGGATTCTGGAGCTTCATTTTGTGTTATACCAAGCCATGAGTGGTTTCATTCCTACCGCACTATCTCTGGTTCAGTTCGCTTGGGTGATGACAAGTCACTTGCTATTGTTGACATTGGGGATGTACAGCTGCAGTTCTCTGTTGGCAGTACTTTTCTGTTACAAGATATACGTCATGTACCTATGCTTACATGCAGTCTTATGTCTTCAGGAGGGCAGCTTGACGATGTTGGGTTTCATGTTTCATTTGGGGATTTTTCCTGGAAGATTGCACATGGCAGGCTTGTGCTTGCTAAAGGTGCCAAGGCTGGTAGCCTCTATCCTCTTGTAGTTGTTGGGTCCTTTGTTGACCATGTTTTGTCAATGGGTTCCATCCCACATATATCACTTTGGCATGCTCGTTTGGGCCATATATCTTTGAAGGGAATGAAAATGTTTTTTGGTTTGCAATACTTATCGTCCCTTGACTATGCATGTTTTGATTCATGTGAGCATTGTCTTTATGGCAGACAGAATAGAAATACACATAAGAAGTCTGGTAGGGCACGCATGAGTGAGCCCTTGGCATTGGTACATTCGGATGTTCGTGGGTCCATGCCCTGTCAGTCTATGGGTGGTGCAAAGTATTTTGTGACGTTTATTGATAATTTTTCACGTAAAGTCTAGGCTTATCCCATTAAGCTTAAGCCAAATGTCTTGCCTGTGTTTCAGAGATGGCTTGCCTTGGTTAAGAACCTGATTGGGCATAGGCTAAAATGCCTTAAGTCTAACAATGGGGGAGAATATGTGTCATTTGCCTTTGAGCAACTATGTGACGAGAGGGGTATTAAGCATCAGTTAATCACCCCCTATACCCCACCCTAGTGGCTAAGCGGATGAATAGAACCATCCACGAGTGTGTACGCAGTATGCTTAGCCATGTAGGCCTACCATAGAGCTTTTGGGCTAAGGCAGTCAGTACAATTGTGCATGTCATAAATAGATCACCTTCCAGTGGTTTGGATTTCCAGGCTGCAGAGGAGGTATGGACTCTGGGAGACCTCCATCTTATGCGCATCTACGTGTCTCTGGATGTGAGGCATTCTGCCATGTGCATAAGGATAAGCGTAGGAAGCTGGATCCTGAGAGTGTCAAATGCATTTTCCTTGGCCATGGAGATGCAGGTGAGATGGGTTACCACCTCTAAGATCCGCAAGCATGGAAAGTCATCCGCAACCATGATGTAGTCTTCTATGAAGACAAGATGCATAGGCAGCTTGAGAAGGTGGTAGAGATACACATGGTTATATTCCAGGAGAAGCCATGTGCTCCTGCACAGCCAGTTGGACAACCTGCAACAACAGTTTGTACACATGGCTAGGGTGTTGGACATGATGCTAGACATGTAGCAAAGTTTGTAGTGAGACAATCTACTAGAGATAGGCGTCCACTTGATAGATTTGAGCCCTTGATACATTATGTCTTGGTTACAAATGCAAAAGAGCCTCTCACCTATGATGAGGCTATGCACAGGGGTGGCAGTCACTCCTAGGAGAGGGCTATTTATGGACTCCTCCCTGCATAAGAATATGACTTGGGATTTGGTTGCATTGCCTCAAGGCAAGAAGGCTTTGCCATGCAAATGGGTGTACAAGCTGAAAAGTACCCCTGGAAACCCCAAGCCAACTTATAAGGCAAGATTTGTTGCTAAGGGTTTTAAACAGGAGCATGGAGTTGACTTTGATGAAGTCTTTTCTCTTGTGGTCAAGATGACCACCCTATGCTTGGTTTTGGCCTTAATCACGCAGCTTGACTTGGACATGTATCAGATGGATGTCAAGAGTGCATTCTTGCATGGGGATTGGCATGATGAGATATACGTGGAGCAGCCTAAGGGCTTTGTAGAACTTGGTAGGGAGCACCTCGTCGTGTGGAAGTTGAAGAAAAGTCTTTATGGCTTGAAGCAGGCACCTAGGGAATGGTATCATAAGTTTGATGCCTTTATGCAGTCACAGGGCTACAAGAGGAGTGCTATGGATCTGTGTTTTTATAGGAAGGCAGTCAGTGATGGCTCATTGCTTATTTTGGTACTTTATATGAATGATATGCTGATAGTAGGGAAAGCTCATGATGAGTTGGATGCTATTAAATCTCACCTAAAGAAGAGCTTTAAGATGAAGGATTTGGGACATGCCTCTCACATTCTTGCTATGCGCATTAAGCGCGACAGGCATCAAGGACTACTCTACCTCTCACAGAGGGAGTACATTCATAAAGTCCTCACGTGTTTCCGCATGCATGACGTGAAGCCTACTGGTTGTCTATTACCTTCTTATGTGAAGGTTTCACAGGCCGATTGTCCACAGAAACAGATGAGTAGAGGGCTAAGATGGCCAAGATCCCTTATGCATCAGTCGTGGGCAATTTGATGTATGCCATGATATCCACTCGTCCATATATTGCCTTTGTAGTTGGTGTTGTGGCACACACACTATATGGCTACACCTGGCAAGAAACATTGGGATGCCGTGAAGGGTATCATGAGATTCCTAAAAGGCACATCAGATATGTGTATTTGCTATGGTAACCAGGATACATGAGTTATGGGGTACACAAACTCTGAATAGTCAAACACCTTCTATTGCAACTTGAAAGAGTCTAAAGTCTCTTCAATTTCAAAAACTTTCTTGCCTTTGGTTGCAATCCTTTAAGGAATACTTCTTTTTGGATTCCTCCAACTAGGTTGTGATACAACCATTCGTTCAAGATGGATTGCATCCTAGAAACATGACTCAACTCTTTATTTGCACAATCTTTTAGATTCATGGTAGTCATGGAATTATTGGCCATATGCACTATCATGAATTGTGCTACATCAAGATTAAGGTATTCATCACACTTTCTTGAAAATTAGTAACATTTATTCACAACATGTTCACTTATATTTCCAAGATAGATCTAGCCAAGAAAATTGCATTGATTTGTGGCTTGACCTATTGGGAGTTCTTAAAAGATCTCTCTGCAAGGATCATGGGTGTCTAGGGATTCTATTGTTGCTATTTAGTTTCCTTTGTGCTCTATCTTGATGTCTTTGCTTTGTTATGTATCTCTAGAGATGTTATTGAGATTGTTTTTTTATCAACTCATTATTTCCATTCAGGATTCTCAACTCTTAAGAAGTTCACTACTTCAACCATTTTACCAATTGCAATGTCAATAAGAGGTAAATCAAAGGGTTACACTAATTATTATCAATGTTAGTTGCTTATTTCTTAGTTCTATGTAGCACTTATCTCCAAATGGCTTGTTAATTGAATGAAGAGAAGTTTAAATAACCAAGCACCCCACATCTCTTCTTTCAAAGTGTCCATGTAAATTTCTACCCAAAACTCTTGGAGCTTCTTCACTACCGACCAATTCACATTTGTTTGGAAATCTCTCAAAAGAATATAAATTCTCAATTTCTCTTCATTTTCTTTGAACTTGATGCTTCATTTATTCTCAAATTTAGTCAAAAATCCAACATATACATTCTTGCACTCAACTAGCAAAAACATATCCATTTTTTATGCTTGCATGAGAAGACCATTCTATTTGCTCTATTGATAGATGAATCTTCGATGGTAGGATGTTGTGGCAATGAATTTTTCCCATCATTTCTTTTTAGAGAATTTATATTCTTTTGCAACAATCTTCCTTTTGTCAAGAATATTTTCTTAGTCGTGCACTAGAACATGGAGATGTCTAGAGAGCACCAAATGATAAAAAAACACTCAAGATATGAATCAATTTCTTTCTCCCTATCTTACTTTATCTAATAATATACTAGAATAAACTAATTAAAAAATGAAAAGAGAGCATAACAGAATATTGGATGCAATATTCCCCATGCATATAAAGAGGGCCACTCCTCTATGCATGTAATCAAGCACATTAAGATCTTCTAACCCAAAATAGCCATCTTTAACAACTACTACATTAATAAGTTACATTGTTAAATAATTGCCAACTTAATGAATACACCCAATAATAATGAAGTAAAATTCATAGCGATGATATTCCCATCTCTCTTCCTATTATCATCAAAGAGTATTACATGTACGCCAATAAAGCAAATAAATGCATATGAATAACCAACTAACTTGAAAGAGGAACATTGACTACAACATGTAACAAAGACTACAAAATACTCTTTTGTGCTAACTAACATACTCATAAATTAAAGAAAAATAGCTACAAATGTTTAAAAGATAAAACTAGCTACTATTTATGATACTCAAGTTGTGTTAACCATAACGTTGCTTACACAATTACAAGAGACCTTACTCTAAAGGGAAACCAACCATTGCGATCAATGTTTCTAAGAAGAGCACAATTTTGAAAACCTCCCCAAAAATAAACTTGCATAAGATATCGCTTAATTATTAATTTTTCTTATTATTTCTATTATTAGAGAGATTTCATTCTTTATGCTCTTCATAAAAACCTGAATGCTTTGATATGTTCTCCTAGAGTAACTTCTCAAGTAAATTGCATAAGCAATGTGGTTATTAGCATTAGTTGAACATTATAACGCCTATTTTTATTGGCCAAGGTAATTTACTCTATCAATATGTTGCAATCAGTCCTCCCAGCTTGGCAACCTAGTGATTTACTTTGAATGTGTTGTGGTGAGCATCACTTGGCCTAACATATAGTCATTTGTAGTTAGCTTTGCGCTTCTATATGTTACGAATAGTGTTAGTGTTCCTCTTTTTTGAATTCGATTCATTTTATGTTTCACATTATATATTACTTAATGATTTGATATTGAGTTGTGAGGGCAAATGATCTCATTGATTAAGATTTGTATTTGGAATTGGATAGGATACCACTATGTAAATAATGAATAGTAGTGAAATTAGATTAAGAGGAAACCCTAGTTTTCTTTCTAGTGTAAATATAGTTTGACAAACATTGAGCATCCTGTTATTGATGCATCTAAACACAAATAGCTTAAGCACATGTTTCTCTCATAACATTGGAAATATTGATGATCAAAAATATTTCAGTTTGATCATGAGATGATCCTTTGTATATGTTGATTAATCTAATACTTTAACATTTTTTAGAACATATATCATCCTTTATTCTTACTATGTAGGATGTCATAGTTATCTTACATAGCAACTAATGTCGATTGTTTTTCAAGGAGAGAGGTGCAATACAAGAATATTAATATCATAAAAATTTTCAAGTATTTTCACTTCAATGCTTGGGGGTGGATCGCAACTTATATTGAACAAGTTTTCGATACAAACTAGTGACCCATGAGTTTCTTTTCAATGTTTCAAAAGTATGAAAATTTGTTATTATTTCAAAAATATGAAACATGTAAAAATAAGTCCTTGTTATGTTCAAGACATGGAAAAAATGTACAATTCCCAGATGCAAACAATGTTGCAGTATAGTGCATCTAATCCACAATGGTCACCGCAGACGATAGTGCCTCAAATGGTGGTTCAACCACAACAACAGTGGCCTCGAACAGTTCCTCCAATGGCGCCTCAACAACAATGAAACCCTACCAACTTGAATCAATAACCCCAAGTCTCAACAAGAGCTCTAAATCAGAACCAGAACACAAAGGACCCTCAGGATCAACCCAACCTGTATATGTAGTGATTACAAAAGCTTCCCAAAACCCTACTACAAGTACTTTAGGAGGTGAAAATCTAAAGGACTACTTATCCAACTCAGTCCGCCAATATCAAGAAAGAGCTTATGGATGTGATTATAGAGCAGCTATAGACGTTGAAAGTGAATACCGCCAATATATCCACTCCTACGGGAGGTGGGAGAGATGTGATGCGTTCTAATACATGATGCGAAAAGTGCCATCAAGCGGGACATTTAGCCACTGAATGTACTTGAAAACCAACCATTCTTGGAGCCTTCTATTCATATTGTTTGAGGAAGAACCATATAGAGGATATTTTCTCTTTGAAAGAGATGCACGAATGAAGACAAAAATATGAAAATGCAAGATTCAACGTACTAGAATCTAAAATGACAACACATGACATTGGACCAAATCCTAGGGAGTTTGGTCCTAATTTTGGTCCAATAAGGTTTCCCTCTCAAAGTTACAGAGGACGACAGTCTGGCAGTGGTCAGAGATTCGAGGTGGAATGTTATAGATGTGGAGAAAAGGGTCATATCTCCCCGAATTGTCCAAACCCTAGAAGATCTGTGGATTACAAGCCCTTATATAGCTGATGTAAAGGAGAAGGCCACATTGCAAAGGACTATCCAAGTCCAGCCCCTGTCAAGGCCAATGCCATTGATAGCCAACAGAAGGCACAAGAGCCTGCCTCCAATTTGGTAGAGTTGGAAGTTGCCGCTATCACGCATGCCAAGAAGAAGGAACCAATTGTCTAGAAAGAGAACAACTCCCCTACCAAGACTGTGAAGTTCAACCTGCCAAAAGAGGGATAGGGTAGTATAGGATAGAACAGTGCAGTACAGAGCATTGTAGTGCCACAGAGAGTCACAGGGACAGTCCCAGAAACATGACGAGATATCCAGGAGATAGACGATACAAAAGCACCTCCAAAAATAGAGGAAGCGTCGATGATGCCATTGGTAAAAGAAAAAGGAAAGATGAAAATGGGTGTAACCCCATTCCCCAGCAGGCTAGAGAAGCCCATGGATCCTATCAAAGAGTATGACTTAGTAAAAGACCTAGACACTTTTAAACCAAACTTAACATTCCAACAGTTGCTGATGTTGTCTCCTAGCTGCCAAAAGAAATTCAAAAGCATCTTGACTCGAAGACATGGATTAAGGATTGCTCCTTCAACAGCGCATTAGTAAACATAATGACATATGTGACAACGAAGGATCTCTGTTTGCAGGGAATTCAACCTACACAGTGGCTTATCAAATTGGCAGACCAAAGTAGAATTAAACCATTGGGCATCCTCCCATACGTAAAAAAGACCCTTGCAGGAAGAGACTATTGGCTGACATATTTGATGGTCAAACCCAATTCTTATGGGACCTCATACCCTCTACTGTTGGGAAGACCTTGGCTTTTTGAAGCAAGTGTCAAGACGGACTGGTTCAAAGGAACCCTAACCCTAGGTAGAGGACCCAATAAAGTGGTGTTGAAATTGTATGGATCGCAAAAAGGCAATGGATCCACATCCATCAAAGTTATAACAGACTCCTCCAATGAAGTAACAGATGGTACATCAGGAGACGAAGAGACTGTTAAACATATCTTTCCCAAGAAAACAAAGGCACAGTCCCCCTAATAGTGGGCATTGTAAGACAACTACCAAAGGAAGCAAAGTCTTTGTCCATGGGAGAATACCTCCTACCTCAACTCGAATTGAAATCTGAAATCACTTCTGACAGCGAGATAGAAGCATGGATGTACTACTCTCCCTGTTACATGGCAGTCGCAGAGACAAAAGCAGAAGCAAAAGTAGACACAGAGGCAAAAGATTTGTTATTCTCCTACAGAGCCTCTATAGAAGCAAAGACAAAGCCTCTAGAGGAAGAGGATGAAAATGATGAGGAAAAAAACGAAGCAGGTTATGAAAGTGCAGATGAAGAAGTTTCTCTGATAAGTGAACGATCTTGTTGATGTCCCTACAGAGACCTCAGAGGTCGAAGATCTCGAGGTGTTCGATGGAATGACCATGGTTCCATTTGGGTTGACCAATGGACCACAAAGTATGCAAAATCTGCATAAGCAATGGATCAAAGGTATAAAAAGTAAGTTCACTAGTGGCTCCTGTTGCCCTGACCATTCATTCTGGAGAAAAGAGGATGATGATGCCCCTTGTCAACAGAAGCCAGAGCCATCAGAGCCACGGCTTATAGAAGGCCCGTGCTATGTGACATGCCTAGATGCATCCCCTGAAGATGAATCCCTAAGCTCAAAAGAAATCACCACTCACACAGAAACAAACAAAGCTCTGATACCCTTCTAGTAATCTTAGCAGACAAATGAGTCATTTATTCAGGAGGACATTGGTTCTAGTGGAACATCAAACGATGACACTACTCCCTTGAAGGAGTCAGACCTCTATCCAAGCACAATCCATGGGATATTTATACGTGAAGTGGAAGGTGAAAGGCAAGTGACGTTCTTGGATAATGACGGTACTGAATGTCACCTGAAAGTGGGTCTCAATCTTTCAGAAGAAGAACTAGTGGTCATGCGAGACTTACTAAAGGAGAACTTAGACGTATTTGTTGGTCGTACAAAGACCTAAAGGGAATTAACCCTACAGTATGCCAACATCACATTGATCTCAAGCCTGATGCCAAATCGGTGAGACAAAGACAGAGGCGTATGAATCCCAATTATTCTACTCTGGTGAAGGCCAAATTATTGAAGCTCCTTGAAGCAGAGTTCATTTATCCCATGGCTAACAGTGAATGGGTTTCGCCCATTGTGGTAGTACCCAAGAAGAATGAGAAACTTTGAATATGTGTGGACTTTCAAAAGCTAAACTCGAAGATGAATGATCATTTCCCTATCCCTGTCATAGACCAACTGTTGGACACAGTGGCCATGAGCTCTATTTCCTCTTGGATGGATTCAGCGGATATAACCAAGTCCAAATTGCAGAACAGAACCAATCCAAAACAACCTTTACCACAGAATGGGGGACCTATGCCTATAGAGTGATGCCGTTTGGGCTCTGTAATGCTCCTGCCATCTTCCAACGAGTAATGATGGATGCCTTCCAAAATCATCTCGTGATTTCATTGAGGTGTATCTTGATGACTTCTGTGTCTATAGCTTAATACGTGAGCATTGGGGACACCTAGAGCAATGCTTTGACAGATGCCGAGAGTATGGGATTTCTCTCAACCCCGACAAATGTGTCTTTGGTGTCTCATCAGGAGTTCTTTTGGGCCATATTTTCTCTACACGAGGAATTGCAACAGACCCAATGAAGATTGAGAAGATTGCCACCTTGACAGCACCAACAAACATCAAGCAACTGAGAGGATTTCTTGGCCATGTGGGCTACTATAGAAGATTTATTGCACATTTTGCAACCAAGGTAGTCCCTCTACACAAGCTCCTAAGGAAAGATGCAGGTTTCCTTTGGACTTATGACTATGAAGAAGCCTTTAATACCCTAAAATAGTGCCTTATCCAATTACCTATCTTGCAACCTCCTGACTGGGTGAAGGAGTTCCATGCACACATAGATGCATCAGTTGAAGGACTAGGTGTTGTCCTATGTCAAAAGGGCCCCTCTAAATTAGATCAACCAATCTATTATGCAAGTCGGAAAGTAGCTGACCACAAGCAAAACTACACATTGACAGAGCTTGAGTGCTTGGCAATGGTGTTTGCACTGGAGAAGTTTCAACACTATCTACTGTCAACGCATTTCAAGTTCTATGTGGATCATGAAGCCCTGTCCTTCCTGATGAACAAAGCAGATGTCAAAGGATGACTAATGAGATGGTTGCTCCTGCTCCAAGAGTTCGATTTTGAAGTAGTCACTAAGCCCAAACGTTTCCATGTCCTAGCCAATCATCTGTCACGGATCCCTCAAATTGCAGAAGAGGGATAGGATTATCCAGACCTTCCTGATGCTTCCTTGTTTCTAGTCGACACAGTTACTCCATGGTATGCAGACATAGCCAACCTCCTGGAAACTCAACAGTATCCTCCTTGTATCTCAAGCCGTGAGAAGAAAAAGCTTTTGTTAGAATCAGTCCCTTACACCTTGCTAGGTGATGCATTGTACAAGAAAGGCAAAGATGAAGTGTTGTGAAGATGTGTTGCAGGAGATGAAATCGGCATAGTATTGAAAGCATGCCATGACAAACCATGTGGTGGACACTTTGCAAGATACTTGTCAGCGAATGGGGAAACCCACCAAAACAAGTGCCATGCCACTGCAACCTATTCTTCCCCTAAAGCCATTTGAGAAGTGGGGGATTGATTTCATAGGTCCCATTGATCCGCCTACCAGACGGAAGCAGAACAAATACATCTTGGTATGTATGGATTGTGTCACAAAGTGGTGTGAAGCTAAAGCTCTGAAGCGAGATGATGGTAACAGGGTAGCCATGTTCATGTATGAGAATATTATCACCCATTTTGGCAGTCCCCTCGAGGTGATAAGTGACAGTGGTACTCATTTCCTTAACAAGATCATGGAAGAGTTGACAGAACTGGTAAGATCTGCCATCACAAGTCCACTCCTTACTACCCCAGAGCCAAAGGTCAAATCGAAGTCACCAGCCGCATCCTCTGCTCGATCTTTATAAGAACGATTGCCGCACATCGTCGTGATTGGGACGATCGACTTACATAGGCTCTCTGGGAATACAGAACCTCCCATAAGGCTGTTACAGGACAAACTTCTTTCCAACTAGTGTATGGTATAGAAGCTGTTTTCCCGGTTGAACTAGAATTTCCCTCTTTGCGAGTGGCATTTAAAGAATGCTTGGGAGATGATGAGTCGCTGCAACACCACCTCCTGCACTTGAATATTTAGACGAGATTCGGCGGATGGCCCAGCAATGCATGGAAACCACTCAAGCACGACGTAAGGCCTATCATGACAATTTCATCAACCACAAGGAGTTCAAAGAAGGTGATCTTGTCCTAGCCTATGATTCGAGATTTGGCAAGTTTCCTGGCAAGCTTCAACAACGGTGGATGGGCCCATACAAGGTACTTGCTGTCAACCCTAATGGCTCTATTCAAGTGCAAACCATTGATGCCTCTAATGATCCCTTTCTGATCAATGGCTATCGTCTGAAGAAGTACTTCCCTCCTTGGGGATCCTAACAATCACAGTCGATGCACCATTTTCCTTGTGGATGTCGCATTGTCCTTCACCTTGTGCTTCTGATATCCCTTATGATCTTCCTCATGAGGCAGTCTTGTTCTACTAACCCCTCCCAGACACCTCCCATCCTTACTCTGTTCTCCTCTCGTCTGATCCAAAAATGGTAATGTGGATGGTTCTACTACATGGTATTTCTACCATTCTCTTTGTTAAAAGAAAAAAAAGAAAAAAAACAAAAAAAACAAACTATTATGGGATAAAAGGAAGAAATTCCCTATCATAGCAGGCCTCATTCCAAGAAAAGGTGGAAACACCCTTGGGTGAGAAGCTGACTATGGAAAAGGTGGTAACACCCCGCAGTTCAGGATAGCTGATTCACCAACAGAACCTTTCTAAAAGCAATTTGAATCCACTCTGCAATATCAGTCCATCTGCCCTCCTTAACAGACGACCTTTCATACAAATCGTTGAAGTACCATACGTATCTTCTACCTCCCGGGGTACGGATCATCTTCAACACTCTAGTGATAACAATAGCTGACGTGATCTTCATCACCAACCCCCTTGAGTTATTCGAGCTTTCATCCTAATAGGATGGGGACGTGAGTATGGGCTGCCCTCTGTATCTATTAAAAGAGTGTGAGACAAAGGAGGGTGCGGTGAGTGACCAGTCTTTCCCTTCAAATCAAATGAGAGACGAGATGTGTGAATGGAGTGTTGCATGCATGGGTTGGGCCTCTCAATGCACAACGCACGATCTATTCATGTGCACTACACCATAAGGCTCCCTGGCCTTCCTTCTTGCATTGTATGCTGGCATAGGGCAGGATGCACTGTTGCACCATCAAATGCACACAAGGCGTACAACCTCTGCACAAGTGAATGTGAGGATTACATCAATGGGTTTCAGGAATGGGTTGACCTCTGTATCTTTCAATAGAGCGTGAGACAGAGGGTGGACTGAGTGTGATTGGTGTTTCTCCTCAATCAATTCCGAGAGGTGAGATTGAGGGACGTTATGACAATTGGAGTCAGGTACGTTTCCGTTTCCCTATGCACACATGGGATGGGTCTCTGCCATCAGCACAGGACACGTCACCCTGTTCTGTGCACTGTACTACAAAGCTCCTTGGCCTTCCTCCTTACACCTATGCCAGATGGGTGGAAACACACGGATGCACTATCAATTGTGCACACTAGCATACTCCCTCCCAATCACTTTTTCCTTGTTCAATTCTACACTGGCCGTGAGTTATGGGATTTCATGCTTATTCAATTGAGTGATGTGCGTCATGGGGTGAGCGATTGTTCCATCATCCTCTTGAGTGCCCGTGAGCTGAGAGTTCTATTCTTTGTCATCGACACTTGAATCGATGGACTTTATAGACAAAACTACCTCCCTAGATGCTGTTGCATGGTCCCTGTCGTGCTGGACGTGTTCTATGGTGCGCCTTGGTCCCTCTTCCCGCCCGGAACGACAGCTTCAATCTTCCTGCATCAACAATGACGGTTCCCTTCAATCCTCTACGAAATGGGCCAAGTATTCCTAACCCTACTTTTCTGTTTGCAAGTGTAAGTCATATCTTAAGTGTGGGGACGCCAACGTCTAGTCGATTGACAAGTCTGTGGCCGTGTCAATCAATCTACCCTAACTAGTAAGGTCTTAAGTGTGGGGACGCGTCCCTACACGTCTGCGAAGCATATCCCCTGCATATGTCATTACCCAATCATGCATGTCTACCACATATTAGTTCAATTCTGATGGGGTCCCTTCCTCACCCATCCACCCTCGTACCCCTGTCATTGAGGCCGTTTCCCTTGTGGTTGCTTTTACTGTGCACTTTTTTCCTTTTTTATGTGAGTATAGCCTACATTGACCAAACTCTCAATCCAACCTTATAGCCTTGTTCGTCCCTTTGAATGACACACTTTTTCTTTTTGCATTCCCCTGTTCCGATTTATCATTTTTGCGTTATTAATTTTTGAAGTTTTTCCTGCACAATTGGATGTATTTCCATGTGAATTTCCATGTGAACGTGTTGTTATCGCTTCGGAACAGTGATCTAACATACCAACCCTATCCTATACTTTCCCTTCAATAAATTTTCTTTTAATCAGCTGTCATTCTGACGTACGGTTTGTCCGTAATTAATTTTTGTGTGGTTTCATGCCTTTTTCGCGTATTTTTTTACCTTTTTTCATGTGAACCTGCCCTATTTTTCTCAGAATCCAATTCTGCTTCAATAGCCTTGTTTGCCCACCCTTCTTGCCCAATTCTCCTTTTTCTTCCACCCTGTTTTGACCTCTCAATTTTTTGTTATTAATTTTTATTGGTGTTATCAAGCTCCATTTTATTATTTTTTCCATGTGATCGCCTCCTAACCCCATCTGAACTGCAATTTGATGTGACAGCCCTGAAGATTCTATATGTCCTGACATTTTTTCTTTTTTCCGCCCTTCCTTTCGATGCACGAATCATTCGCTATTAATTTTTGAATCCCGTTTTGGATACGATTTTTTGTCTTTTTACATGCGAATGGGGTTTCTTTTGATCGGCACTATGTTCTGATGTGATAGGCTTGTTGGACACAATTTTCTTCACATTTTTCCTTGTTCCCTCACTTCGTTCCAGTAAATGGATTTTTCGATATTCATTCCTATATGTGTCTTCGAGGTCGATTTTTGCCTTTTTCGCATGCGAACCCCTTCTTATTCCCTTGGACATGCATTTCATTGTACTAACCCTGTGACTCTCCTTCCCACTGACATTTGTTCTTTTTACTACCCTTCATTCCCATGACCAAGTCTTTTTCTATTAATTTATGTATCTCATATCGAGGTCGATTTTTGGGTTTTTTCCATGCGAACGGATCTTATCTCCGTTGAAACCGTGTTTGACATGATAGGCTTGTTTGGTATAACTTTTCTCACAATTTTCCTTTTTCTCGTGTTTCATTTCAGCGAATAGATTCTTTGATATTAATTGTCGTATGGGTTTTCGCGCCTGTTTTTTGCATTTTTCACATGGGAACGCCCTGATTTGATCCCAGACACCCCGTTGTACTTTTCCACAATCTCCCATCGTCTTCCGACCCAATTTTCCTTTTTATGACATTGAGTTCCAATGAACCATTTGTGAGTTATTAATTTTTCTTTATTTTGTCATGTTCTCGCGTGCTTTGCCTCGCGCGTGAACACGCGCATTTTTGAATTTACGCGCCTCAAGACGCCTTGTTCTATTCGCACCCTTTTGTCCCAACGTCCCGGTCGTGTTCAATCCGTCACTGTAAATTTTTTTCACACCCCCTCCCCCCGGTGCATTTGCACGAGACGGGCCTTTCTTTTCTTTCGTTTTCAAACAAAAAAAAACACAAACACACAACAAAACAACTCATGATAATAATAATACAACAAAATTACATATTTTCTTTCATTTTCCAAAAAAAAACAAACAAACAAACAGAACAAAACAAAAAACACACAAACAAAAAACAAAAAACAATCAAAATACACATTAAAATAAACCCAAACACAAAAAACAAAAATGAAAAACAAACACATCCACATACAACCAACCAAACAAAAACAAAAACAACTAAACCCCCATTTTTTTAACAAAACAAAAAAACCAAAAAAAACAAAAACAAAAACAACAAACACTACACACAAAAAACCAAAAAAAAACCCAACAAAAAAAAAACGGTTGGCCCTTTCCCCTACGGCCAACCGTTAGCTCCTCCTCCTCTTCCTCTTCTTCTTCTTTCTCCTCTTTTTCTTCTTCTTCTTTCTCTTTGTCTTCTTCTGCAACCTCCCCCACGGCGCTGCTCCTCCTCCTCCTCCCTCGCCTCCATCCTCCCTTGCCCCCCCCCCCCCCCCCGCTATCGTTTTTCCTGCCCGCCCTCCCCGGGCGTCCTTCCTATCGCCCCGCCTCGTCGCCCTTCACCTCCCTCTTCACCTCCTCCTCACCCACCTCTCCTTCCCGCCACCTCCTTCTCCTCCACCTCATTCTCTAACCCCCCCCCCCCCCCCCCCCCTTTTCTATGCCCTTTCTAAGCCCCCCCTCCTACCCCGCTCCATCTGCCCCTCCTAAGCCCCCCCCAACTCCCATTCTCCCCCAGTGGCCTCATAGCCCCCGTTCCCACCCCGCTCCATTCACAGGCCCTACATGCAAAACACGAGGTAGTCACGCACGGGCGCAGAGGCGTGATCGTGTGTTCGTGAGCTGCCAATGAGCGTTCACGTGCGAGGACATGCGTCCGGACTTGTCCGTGCGGTGGCGCATGCTCAGCCATTTCCACGCAATTGTTCACACACCGCCCCTGGTACATATTTTTAATTTCAAAACCTGATTCAAAACCCGATAAAACACCTAAAATCCTAAAATTTCCTTTAAAAATCATAAAAATTCAATTAAGAAACATAAAAAATAGCTGAAAATCATTTGCCGAATTGGAAATTTTTTTGTTTTATTTCCCTAGTTGAAATGTGGAAAATCAATTGTAGACAAATTACAAATATTAAAAATCCTTCAAAATCCATTGAAAAGTGAATAAAAAATCAATAAAAATAAAAAATAATTTCAAAAAAATTCAAAAAAAAATCCACCAACTCATTTGAATATTTCTAGAATGTTCTATATGCTAAAAATGCTTTGCAAAATGGTCCAACTATTATTTTAAGGCAAAAATGCTAAATTCAATACCCAAATTCATGGAAAAATCATTTTCAATTCCGAAAATAAGCTTAAAAATATTGGATAAATCTGGAAACATTGTTGAAACTTGATGATCTAGTTTTCACTCATGGTGGACTACTGAAACGTCACCATAAAAATGTACAATATATTCATGTGTCCCATTTATTCCATTTTAATCTTTTTTTTAAACAAACAAACAAACATTGGATATCACCTTTAAAATATATATATTTTTAAAAACAACCTAACAATACAATCAACAAAAACAAAAACAAAACAAATCGCGCACATCAAACAAATATACTTTCACTAACCTTGCCTTGACGTGTCACATCATTTTCAACTCGTGGTTTTTTCCTTTTTGGACTACTGACTTGCATCTTGGGATTGAGATGTACGCATTCCATTTCATTGCATACATACATACCCACTTCCAAGTACTTTTTTTTCCCTTCCTATTATTTATTTTTTGCTACCCCAAAATTCACACAATTAATTCTTAAAATGAATCCTAAAGTCCACCATCGCATGCGTGCTTCTTCTAATAAATTGAAATAAACCCATCGTTCACTTAGCACGTGCTTCATGCACTACAAACACATCTAAGTTTAATTAAAATAAAGCCACCGTCACAAGTGCACGCACTAGACAAAAAGTGCTAAATACACACTTACTTTTTAATCAATGAAAATGCATTTAGAGACCTGAGTCTGGGTATCGAAGTCCAAGATTCATTAAAAGCACCGTTTCACATTAATAAATTGTGACTAACAATTTAAAACTGAACCACTATTTTCTTATTAAGATTTACAACCTAATAAATTTCAACCATTGTTAATAATTTATTAAAACAAACCCTTCACTAAAATCATTCCCCTCACTGCACTTTTTTTCCTTTTCAATAAATACGCTTCGTGGGATGGACACGTGCAGTCTTTCAAGTTGTCATTGCTTATAGAAGTTCTAATTATGTCCTGAGAGGGTTATTGAGATATTATGGTTTGAGTATATGATATGATTACGGGTGCGGTCTGTAGTTTTCTTTTCTGCCTGATACCGGGTCTCGGGTGCATGTTTGTTGCATAGCATGAAGCTTTCGATCGCATATGTGTAGGGGTCATGCTGATTTTTTTCTAGGATGTGCATTGTTTGGGGTGGTTTGTCGGTTAGTCATGTCTATGCGTGTTTATTCTGGTCGATTTCTTTTTTATAGATATTCTGGTGTTTTGCATGCATTCACTGTGGTTATCTGTGTATGTGGTGTGTGTGTATATTCCATCTGAATGGTGCCTCAAGCTCCTCCTCCTATTCAGTATGTCCCGTTAGTCGATAGGGATTATTCTTCCCAACTGACTTTTGAGCCTATTGCGAAAGTTGGTCTTGTATCTTTTGTGTCAGCTCGACTCTCTCTGATTCCAAACAATCCATCCCTTCTTGATGAATTTCTCGTGTCATACAATAAGAAATCGGACTTGGTTCATGGTACTTTCATGGTCCTGACACGTAGAGGGTTAGGGAAAGCTTTGTCTCTTCCCTACAAATGATAACCCTTTGTCACAGCCAGATATTTATTCTCAAATGAAGAGATCCTCAAGCTGTTATAGAAGCAAACTAAAGAGATCCTTGATGTCAAGAAGGTGATTAACACTTCAGGAGTGTCTTTCTCAATGATCATTGATCCTCTCTGGAAGCTAGTCTGTCAATTTCTCTAGGATAAGTTCATGCCTGGCAAGACACCTCCGGGATGGTTTTAAAAGGGATCAGAATTGACTGGAGTACTTAGCTTCTTACGAAGATGGACCAGCATTTGGTCAAGGTGACTAGAGGGAATGTTACCAATGTAACCTATGGTTCATATTTATATGCTTTCCTGACATATTCAGGCCTTAAGAAGGGTGTTTTACCTCCTCCTCCATATGATCCAGTTCAGAACCCATTGACATAGAGGATACTGACTCCCCTCCTCAGTTGGTCATTCAGCGGAAGTGCTTAAAGCGTGTAGCAGAGACAATTCCACCAGTCATTCCTTCAGTGTCAGTTCCTGCTACCTCTGGAAGTGACCTCCCTGCCTACCTCACATACAATAACTTATTCAGGGCACATCGAGAGGGTTTTGGATATATCAGTTCCTTTGTTGAACAACTTAGTGATAGGAGATGCCATTCCTTTCCTTTGTAACGACATCCAGATTTCTATTGAGCTCTCAGTGATTGTTTGTATTCAACAGTTATATCCTTCTTTCTATGAAGAATTGATGCAATCCAAAGACTAGATGCATAAGGCAACCATAGAGCTAGCCTCTGCTAAAGACACTCTTTCCAATCTATTTAAGCAGATGGAGCAGCAAACACAAATGATTGAGATCTAGAGAGAATAAATATCTTCTTTGAAAACTCAGTTAGCAGGAGCTCAGTCATCAAAGGTCACTAGAGTTTCAGAAGAGAAAGAGAAAATGTCCAAAGAAGCTCAAGAGTTTAAGACTCTTCTGGATACGAAACTGTCAGCTTTGAAGACTGCTCACAATACAGTGGAATCCCAAGCTTCCTACATTAAATAATTGAAGGACCAACTAATGCAGTCACGGTCCATCCCTCCAAGTCCTAGTGTCCCCATGATTCCTTCTATATCTCAGCAGGACTTGGTAGTTCTCCAAAGACATGCCACATTATGTCCGTTGTTTCAAGCTAAAGTGGAAAGATTGCAGTCCAAGATGGATTTATTATGGTCTACATTTGAGCAATTTCAGGAGGATGTTCCTCCCAACCATTCCTTTTTTGTCCACTATTAGATGTAGAAGTTGGCCTTCTATATTAAGCTCTCAACGATGGATCTACCTCTTCCAGAGGATGGTTGGAGTGGCGCTTGGTCTTCTAATTTGCTAACGAAAGTTGTCCGTATGGTCTTTGAAGATTCTGTGACGACAAATACCATGTTGCTATCTTATATATATCTACGAGGTGATCTATTAATTCCAGATGATGTAGATCTTGCTTGGTATGTAGGGGATGTGGTCTTACAAGTTGCCTTATGTATCAACCATTTGAAGTTGAGGATAGATGAAATATTCCAGTGCTATTCTTCTAAAGTGGTTGCTTGCCCTGACACTTTATGGCATTCAATGATTGATTTTGTAGTCGTGAACCAATGACATAATATAGCCTCTACTCATGTGCACAACACTAACCAACTAAGGGTGGATCTTTTAGCTTATCTTTCCAAGAACCATCCATTTGATTCATCCTTCTTTGATGCCTACCATCGACGATCTGTTTTAGGTCCCTCTATTCCTAGTTTATTGTATTATCAACAAATGGCCCATCACTATGATGCTTATTTTTCCCTTTATCAATCCAACTCAACAGCCATCTTACCTCTCCTTTTCCAACTTAAGGGTTTTCCTCAAATTCCAATCTTCACTTATTGTTCTTTCATTGAAGATCGAGTCTTTTCCCCTTCTCCGCCTTGTCCTTCCCCATCTATCCATATACCTTCTACTTTTCCTTCTTATCAATTAACACCTTTCCTAACTGATTCACCTAAATTTTCAGCTAATCCTTCTTTAGCTTATTCCTCATTTTATGATTTTTGCCTACCCATCTCTTCATCCTCTTTTACTCCTTCCTCTTCCATCTCCTACCACTTCTATTTCTCAACCCCCTCAGTTGGTTAGTGGGTATGAAGAATTTGATCAACAGATTCCAAGAAGAAGAGGATGGAGTCAACTGATTCTCTCACGGGACCACATATTAATTGGCCATTAATTCCAGGGGACTGGATAACTGCTAGTCAAACGTACCAAAATTATCTCCATTCTTTCCAACAATATTCATAGTCTCTAGATCCTTCAATGAGATTGACAACCCATTTTTCTTGGTACCTAGCATAGGCATTCCCATAATGATCAAAAGGCCATTCCAAAGCTTTGTATGAATGTCAATGTGAACATTAATTCCCAACAATTGGATGTCCCATATTTTCATGCCTTTTGTTTACCTAGTAGATACCTTGTTTTGCTAGAACGGATGTGCTGCCTTCATTTCTTTCAAAATCCTTCAAAATCTTTTGTAGATGAGTCTTTATCCATGGATCACTTTCGTAATCATCAAGCTTTCAAGAGGGATCATCTTCACTGATACCCCTCTCCCATGTAAGTGGAAAAGCCACGACTACGAGAGAAGGGTCGAAAAAAGATGCCACTATCAACACGAACGGTTACCATGCCACTATCAACCGCTACCATGTCTAGAAAACTGAAATCGAATATTTAAGCATAGGTATTATTAGGAAGAAAGTCCTGCCTCTCACCATGTAATTTTCATATTTTGAAAGGTAGCCAAAAAGGGTTTAATAATCATGAGTTGTCGAAAATAGATTGAGTAACTACGGGTATAGCGGAAGCAAGTCAAGTGACAGGATCTAACTCCCACAGATGCATCATAGATCTTCGGGTACGTAAGTATTTCGTATAGGTCAATTGTACTCCATAGACCATCATAGAGAATTAACTTGCATTTTCAATGAATGCATGTACTCGCATTTGAGTAATTAGGTCATGCCTTTTGAGTTGCATAAATGTACTAGAAGGGATTTCTATGAATAGAGACCTCGCATCGCATTGACAACTTAGGGAAGACTTGCATTAGGACTTGCATGGTATCAATAATAGCCTCAATTGTACCACATAATGGGATATGCATCTAATAAGGTAGATTAAGGTGTGCTTGTGAAGTGTTGAGCTTATTTAAAAGAAATAGTTTGGTAAATGAAGTCTTGGCCGATGAGCGAAGCCAAGATTTAGCTTGACCCAGCTAGGACCTTAGTCGCAAATAAATCGAATTGTCCTTACGACCATACTTTGACTTGGAGTCAACACACTCTTTGGTCTCTAACCCGATAGCCAGCAACGATGAATCCAAAGCACGCTTAGGTATATCATTTCAGAATATGAAACATCCCAAAGCTAATACAAGGAAGCTCGAATGTTGTACCCACAAGGAGAATGACTATTCCCCAAGCTACATTCGATACTCATAACTATTTTGGAATGGTAAATAGAATTGATTTATGCTTGACTTGCAAGAGGAGTAAATATAAGTTCCTGTTATCTTGAAGGGAGGAGACCCTAGGGAGAAATTAGAACCAAATAGAGTTCTAAGATGGAAAAGATGATTACCAATTGACCCAACAAAACCCTAGACCAACATCTTAAGATAGGGGGACCAAAGGATAGTAACCCAAGGCAGCCAACATTTGAAACTGTAGTGTAATTGCTCTACCCTAATACTTAATAATGAGGTCAAAAAGAGGGTATTCGCTATCCCCAAAAAATAATGGAAAATGACACCAAGGTAGGAATGATCAAGAAAGGTGACATTAGTGTCAAAGATGAGGACTCCACCTTAGCAGATGTCTTGAGAGCACTCGCCTTCATTGTTTGTTTATGCTTATAAATCTAGGTTCAATGTCTGTGAAAGGAATGAATGACCCAAGCTCACAACAAAAAATTGAATAATGAATCAGGTTGAATTCAAGGAGGGAGGACCAAGCTACCCCCAGCTAGCCGCCAACCCTAGCCAAGGGGGTTCCAAATAACTGTGATGGGAAGGGGTGCGCGTAATAGCGGCAACTTCCAACTCGACCAAATTGGAAGCAGGCTCTTGTACCTTCTGTTGGCTATCAGTGGCATTGGCCTTTACAGGGGTTGGACTGGGACAGTCCTTTGTAGTGTGGCCTTC